>NW_024962264.1:40026463-40288952 GCF_019238085.1 Lagopus leucura
TAGCATCAACTCTTATACCTGAAGGGTATCTATGCTTCTATGATTTCACTCCGAATTATTTGACTGATTTTTGCATCACAGCAAGTTAACTAATACATGAATTATTTATAAGCATAAGTGAGGTAGTTGTATCCACTTGGCAATAACGATAGATTTAGGCATCTGCTACTAGAAAACATCAGCTCTGCCAAAATGTCAGATGCTAATAAATGAAGCAGCTCAATTAAGCTACAAGACACAATCGCTTTGTTCTACCAAGGACGTAGGCAGGCATATTTCAATCCATATCTGGAACTGACAGGCAGATGCATTTCAGTGAAAAAACAGATCAAAAAAACTGCAATACATACAGCCCTACATCTTCACCTTGCTTGAGAAGCCTCAGGTTTTTAAGGTGCTAGTCTGACTTATTATGAGCTCTCAATAAAGCATGCAAAATAGCTGAAGCAGTGTCAGTTTTAATCAACAAACCAATTAAAGACTTTAATCAAGTTCACTTTATCTGTTCAACAGTATGTTCACATCAAATTATTTTTAACGGGTGTTTAATATGCAGATTCTTTGCATTTTAATAACACTTTCAACAGTGATATGTAAAAAGAAATGTGCTGTTACAATAGGAAACAGCACTCACATACATTGAGAAAACCCACTTTAAAAATGATGGGAAATATGTCACCTTAGAGTCTAATGCGTTGAGTCAAAAAACACAGTTGCCATGTAAAAGCCATGGACTATCACCTGCTTTTAAGAAGGATGCAAGAGTAAATGGTGCTGTTGATTCTTTCCTCTTCCACCTTGTGTGACTAACTGTACTGCTCAAATGCTGTATTTATGCAGACAAGATCTAGAGTTGATATTTGAGGCAGAAACAAGTAAAAGTTTGTTTCAAACAAACATTTACCTCCCTGTAGCCAAAGTCAATTTTTTTTGTGATGAAGGAGAATTACCTGGAGGTGATTCATTCCGGAAGGAAGAATAATTTTCTGCAGTGTGTCAGGTTCTTGTGTTTTACTGGTCCCCAGACAAAATGCACATTTGTATAACACAGAAACTGCTGCAGTTATACAAGGAACATTTGAAAATCATATGCATTTTAATGCTAGAATGAACAAAATGTTAGCATGTTTTCAGAATGACTAGCAATATATTTAAAGCAGCTGAAGTAGCTCGTAACAGTATTTGGCTGAGATACAGAAAAAGAGCATCATATGATACCTCACAATCCTGTTCTGAGTGTAGATGCCATCACATATTTACAGAACAACCTTAAAGATATTATTTAAAGATAGTTTTAATTAATTTATTATGGGAAGGATTAGAAAATAAGAATTCTTGTGATTTGACACTTACCTCAGAAGCAGCAGGCAGCCAGACTTCAGACTAGCATTGAAGTACTTAGGCTTGGAGTCTGAAGACACTCAGCTACCTGAGATGCAGCCTTAGTATATGATCATGTAAATACTTTTTTCAAGACAAGTGAATCTTCTACTTAGTGTCCAAGAAATTGAATAGTTTCCTCAACAGTAATTTTGGTACATTAAGTTTAGAGTATTAATTAAATTACTGAACTGTGAAATACAGAATTTTTAACTAGAATTGATTCCACAGAAATGTTGATTTCAGACATACTTTGATGTTGTGTTAATATAGATAGACTTTACATTACTTGTAAACCCCTAATAAGCAATCTTGTTTACTTTCCATACTGAAATTCTATCCCAAAAAAAAAAAAACCACAACAAAAGTGGAAAAGAAAAAAAAGGTTTTAGTTTTACTCTTCAATTCCATCAAGTCATTTAGATGTGTGCTACAGTTTGATGTAATTTTAAACATTATTACCTTTTTACTTTATTGTGGACATAAAAATACTTTTATTAACTTGCCTTAGCATTGATCACTTTAGCTAGAAGCTTTTGATGCTTACAAAGTTCTAATTTGTGCAGAATTTGTACTTGCCAATGTTACTTGATGCTTCCAAACGAAAAATTAAAGGCAAAAAACAAATGTACACAGAACACAAGAAAAGGTTCATGCCCAGTAGGTTCCACCATTCCATGGAACAATGTCCCCAGGAAGTATCCAGAAGTTTCAAAGATCTGACAGACACATGCTGGCAGGAAAGGACTTTCCCTTTATACTTTTTATGGAACTACACTGCACCAAAGGTTTCTGAAGACCACCAGAACTGCTCTGATTGTTCCCACATGGGCTACTCTCAAGATTCCTGCAACTTCTCGCACACTCATTAACTTAGGGTTCAAATGGAAAAAACTCTGCATCCTCACTACAATGCACTAGGGCCAGTAGAGGGAACAATATGGTCAAAGAACAGGACTTTTGGAGACTAGGACAATTTTTGTTTCTTTTTATAAAAAAATTATACACTGCAACAATAAACTTTTATTCTGTCTTCGCATGATGCTCAATTCTCATCACATACCAAGCTGTATGCACCTGTCAATTCAGAAAGCACTTCACACAGGATAGCACATTGCAAGGGAATTCTCAACAAAGGACACGAAAGCTTAGGACAAGTGTATGTGTTTGTTTTAACTATTTTCCATTTACTTCTGATTGAAAAAGTGACAGATGATATACCATACCCCATGCCTACACAGGGCCTGCATACTTTCACCACATCAGAAACTGCTGTCACTGCTACTCCTGCTGATGGCTTCCACAAACAGAACTGAGAATACCTGTACAGGGGCAGTTGCCTGTGTAATGTGCATGTGATACAGCTGAGTACCATATGCAAAAACACACAGGTTTATAAAGAAGCACATGACTGAGATTTGCATGTTCTTAGTTCACTACAGGAAACTTTTGTTAGTAACAATGGGCAGACTAACCAGGAGGACTGCACATTAAGTACACAAAAGGAGAGATGCTATGTGCTACAGGAGAAAATAGCACATAATCATTACTTTCAAAATAGATAGCAATGGGAAAAATAGACTTATCTTAAAAACCCTAACATGCCTTCCAAGGTTATTCATTTGTGCAATCACACATGCACAGATGCAATATGTAATGCACAGATGCATTACATTAATGATATTAGTTTTACAGATACTGAATGAAAACAATGTCCTCAAGAAACATAACCAAAGAGGTAGAAGTAAAGATGCACAGTAATAGAGAAACATATCACTAAGTTCTAGGTCTGCTCTCCCAAATGACTTACTCAATTACAAAGTATAAATTCAATTTACAGAAACGTTAAGCTTGGAAGGTCTTCAAGTGCTATGCTCAAAACTGGGTCAATTTCAAAATTTGATCCAGCTTCAAGGATAGAAACTGGCTGCTGTCATCAGTGATTTTCCTGTGGAAATTAAATTCTGCAGTGGGGCCTTCATATTCTATTCTATTCTTCATATTCATATTCTATTTTATTTCATTCCCTCCAGATTAATAACACTGTTTAACCTTTTGTAGCTTCAGATTTTTGCAGATGTAGGAAAACAACAACATATTATGTTCCAAAAGTGGGCTGGTTGCTCTGAAAAGGACCTGCAAAGAGGGGCCCATTCAGATCAACAAATCATACAACTAGTAATTGAAGTGAATAATAACCGTTTGCAAAAATAAAGAGCTCCATATTTAGGATGTGACTGAACTAGGGTTTCAAGTGCAGCCTCTCCTGTATACAAATTATGCTATACATTTCTTAATCGTATAGCTACTTCCTGCTTTTCCCATGCAGCAACTTGAATGAACCGCAGTCAAGCAGGGAGAAACTTTCAAGTTGCACTCTCTTAACTTGCACAAAAGATGCTTTAATTACAAAACTTTTATAAATCTTTGTCTGAAAACACCATGGTCAGCTTGCTCACACCTTTCAACACCACTCAACATAACAGTATCTCCTCACTTCAAAAGACATTTATTGTCTTCACGGTGCGCTTAAGCCAAAGCATCAGTTTTACATTCCGGCAGACATGCAAAGCAATATTCCCATCAAAGGCTTTACCTGCTTTTGTTTTTTCTCACTGAACACATTCAAAATCCAAAGAGATTAGTGTCTTATAGATAATATACAGGAGTATACTATACATATATACCCATGTACAAAGAATGTTACCTGTGCACCAAACTCAAAGGAACACATGCTTGGTATGCAGTTGAGAGCATTCAGTAGATTTTGGATCTGCAAGTGAGGCTCCATTAAAACAAGCATGTAATTAATTTTCCTGCAAAGGCTTGGTTAAGTCACTTGCCCAGAGCCACTCTATGTAATAATGAATCTATATAATAAGGCCATATAAAACTAATCAGGCAATCCTAAGTCTGGCAATCCCAGCTGTTCTTTGGAGTGTGACTTTAGTAAATATTGCCATCAGAGAGGTTCAAAGATGCATTTCCTTAGTCTTTTGGGAAAAAAAAAAAAAAGAAAAAAAAAAAAAAAGCCAACTATTAAAAATGAGCCAGTTTCTCCATGGTATCATTATATCACTAAGTACACAAAATGGGATTAGAAATTCTAAGGCTGCCATTCAAATATCTTTCATCTGAACACTGAACAGATGTAGTGTAGTGCTAGATCAAGCTCATTAAATCCATGAGCTTAAGATGAAAAACATATGCCTCAAAGAGAACATCAAGTACATGAATCCAGAAACAGCTGAGCCATGGAGGGTGGCAGCATCCTCATCCCTCTGCTCCCTGCTCAGTTTCTTATGGATGAAGGCTGACAGGGCTATTCTCTCCATTCTTCTGAACTCACGTTCACCAGCCAAGACAAAGTTGCCCAAACACTTCCCAGGTACAAGAGGTCTCTTATAGCACGGACTCTTCATAGTTCAGGCTCTGATCAGACTCATACCTAGCAAAGAGCCCTGAGTAACAACAGTAGGACATTTTGCCTTTGTTGTAAATCAGCACTGTAACCTACATACACAGTTCACACATAGCAAACTAAACGAACTTCAGCTAAGGTTTCCAATGAAATAATCAAAAGCATTTGAAAAGTTATATAGCTTTACCAAATTCAAAATCAAAACTCAAAATGACAATCATACTGAATCTTCCAGCTAACCACAGATCCAGAATAAGTTTTATAAAAATAAAAAGTAATAATTATGCATTCTACATTAAATCTCCTTCCAGATCCAGGTGTCTTCTCCCTCAAATCAGAGTTTTCTACATATCCATTTTATTTCATGTGACTGCTTATAAACAGAATTCTGATTAATTTTTTTTTCCTCTGAAGGCAAATATTTCACCCCTCAAAATAAACAAAAAAGAAGTTAAAAAATGAGGGATGCACATGGCTAAAAGAAAAGAAATCTTTTCATATTTTTTTAAAACAAACACCTAATTTTACCAATATACAATTATCATACTTGAACAGTTACTCTAACTTTTTTGATGACCACCATCTCAATAACCAGATACAAGGTTTCTAAAAGATTAAAGCAACTCCTCCCACAGACATTCCTATGTTAATGATTAATGTCTGCCATTCTTCAACAAGACTGCTTTGACACATACAACATTTATTTTCCTCTCCACTATTCAGGGATTGTGTTTATTCTTCTGTAATGTTTGAAAAGAGCTGTCCTCCATTCCATAATTATTCCTGAATTGTCTGTATAACTTGAAAATCTACCAAATCACTGTTCAACTGATTGTCCCTTTTTCCAGTCACCTGCTGTCATGCTACTCACACAAAACTAATTGTCAGGTTCACTATGAATCTCACAACCTTTTCCAACCACCCTTCACAATTTTGTTATCTTTTTTTTTTTATGATTATCTTCATAACTCCAGCTTTCATGTTAGTTCATACAGAACATCAGCACCTCTCAGCTACTCCACTAAAAAGCATGAGGAGTCCAATCTTCCCACACTAGTTTAAAAGACAATACCTATCAGCTACCCCAAAGAATATTGCAGTATCACAAGAACTGCAGGAGAATAATTTTAAAAGCAAGAACAAAGCAAGACGTAGGCTCAACTGAAAAAAAAAGAATCAAAGACTTAAATTATAGCAGTGATATACAATGGGGTAACCTTCTGGAGATTAATTGCTCAAATACAACTCCAAACAATTCAGACACCTTCAGAAGCATTTAAGAAATAAAATAAATTCAACAACAGAGAACATTAAATGCAGACTTAGGAAATCAGTCAGGACATGGCAGACACCTATCCTCATACAGTTTATGCCTTAAAGTAGATTAAAAAGTCCACGGGAAGGAAAAATTTCTCCATGACTGTCACTCAGTTATGCAGTGAGAGGTAATAGCTTTACATTGCACCAGAGAAGGTTCAGATTGGATATTAGGAACAATTTATTCTCAGAAGAGCGATGAGGTAATGGAACAAGCTGCCCAGAGAAGTGGTAGAGTCATCATCCCTGGAGGATTTCAAGAAAAGGGTAGGTATGTCACTTAGGGACATGATTTAGTGGGCATAGTGATGATGGGTTGATGGTCGGACTTGATAATCTTAGTGGCCTTTTCCAACCTTAACAATTCCATGATTCTAATGGTACTGTATCCCCACAAATTCTTCCATTTATCAAGTTGAACAACCTGTATTATCCCTTCAAAGAAAATATCTGCAGAACACTATTCGCAATATACTCAGAGGATTCTTTAATTCATTCATCCTGTTTCTTTTATTTTGCCTTGAGCTGCAACATGATTGACATCTTCTCCATCAGGGTAGTAAGGCACCGTGACAAGCTAATTATTACATAAGAGATGATACTTGTTACCTCTCCAGGTCATCTTAAAATCCCTTATTTGGATGTAATTTTAAAAGTTATAGGCTTTAGCTTGTGTACCAGTTTAGTCTAGACATTATGCTCTTTCATTTCAGAGCTATCCTAAAAACGAAGGCTTTGCTATTCTGACACAGTTTATTGTTCATGTTATCAGTGCTGATAACAAAGACTGGTAACTCTTCCAGGCTAGAAAGGATAGAATAAACTATTGTTTTGATTTTTTTTGTCAGGGCTCCCCTGGAACAAAAGTTACAAGAGGACTCGCCTTCTTAAACCAAGTTTAATGGTTTGGTTTCATAGCTTAAGCTCAGTAGAATTAGTTATCTTTTTCCCCTCAGCTAACTGACTTTCTATGCCACAGATCACTTGCCAAAAATGCGTTCATTTCTGATAACAGCAACAAAACAGGGGAGGAGGTGTATTAGAGCAAGAAATGCATTCATAATACAGAAAGTAGTTGAGGCAGGAGACAGAGACGGAAATTCAAAATAGAAGGCATTTCCTGAAGATTAATGTGTGGGTGGTAGTATCTGATAGCCAAGGGCACAATGGGTTCTGCAATCAGCAGAACTCTGACTGCAGTCCCAGACAACAGAGATGAGGATTGTCCTTATTTTTTTTTCCCTTTTTTGCTGTACTCATTTCTCTCAATCTTTAACTGGAATTTCCCTTCACCCTAACACCATTGTTCTCTCAGAGTCAAACCATGTCGTAATAGTGCTACCAAAGTAAAGGACACCTATAAAATGACAGATGTAATTCCTGGTGAAAAAGGCCAGGTGAAAAATACATTTTTCAAATACTTCTAATCTTCTCATATAGAGAGAATGAATGAATTTCAAGCTTAGGAAGCCACACACACTACGTATTACTTAACATGTCCCATTCCAACAACCATCCTCCAACAACACCTCCACTGTAAATCAGTACTAACCTGTGACTGGTGCATCTATGTCCAGCAAATTTTTTTCTTGACGAAGAATTGAAGCTCCCTCTGTTATTATTCTCAATGCCACGCTTTCTTCCAGTCTCCCTTCTTTCATAAGGTGTGCCTTTAAGATATCCACACGTGGCTTGCCATCATTATCAAACACTTCCTTAGCTGTGAGCCGGTGACTTGGAGGAAATGGGACAGCTGTATGGAGAAGAAAAAAATCTGATCAGATTTTAAAGTAAATAAAACCTCTATTATAGATCATCACACATTTCAAAGTCATCCCCACTGCCAAACCATATTAGCATGAATTTCCTATTGCCTCTTATAACTTGGAGCTTAAGTTGTCCTTAAATGAAGACATCACTGAAGCTAAGTTATCCAAGCACATAAGAACAGCTATTTCATATTTATTAAAAAATTGACAGGAGGATTTAGGCCAAGATTAGAGGCAGACGTGTGAACAAACCAAAAAACATATGGGAATATCAGGGAAAAAAGGGAGTAGAGCAGAGAATGCTGTAGCAGCACTGCAAAGCATTTATATAAAATACAAAAAGCAATGCAATATTTAATTTACATGTATGGACATGCATAGATACACTCCAATTAAAATGCTGAACTCCAAGACAGATCTCTCTAATGATTTGGGTGATGGTGGAAGATGTTTTCTTCCTATCACATTCAATACATTCAACCACCACCAAGGCATTCCTGAGTGTGAAGCCAACCATACTTCTTCAGAATGGAGTTTAACACAAATTAATAAACTGGTGATGTGCCATGGACCAGCAACCCATGTACTGCTCTCACATCAGGCCTCAGGCTTGCAACAACCTTCAGATGCTCAGGCATCCTCTCTCCCAAAGAGGATCGGAGCGAAGAAGGATGGAGTTGCTGCTGCAAGGATGAGGAGCATTATCCCAGCTTAACCTCCTTTCCCTTGCTGTTCCATCAGAGCCACATCAGGCATGGCCTGCCTGGACAGCTGCAGGGTAATTGTACCAAGCTGTGCCCAGCTGCAGGGGGTTATTATAGGGGAGCCTGGAGCAGGGAAAGGAAACTGCCGCATTCTCTGCACAACCTGGCCCCTGGTTCCCCGCTGAGTGCCTCACTGTGAGCTCTGGTACAGTATGAAAAGCAAAACTCAGCACAGCAGATCAGTATGCCTGCTGGTTCCAATTTGTTTTACGTTTCATGATCTATTCACTTTGGAAGCAGCCCATAAATTGCACGTATCTTTGGAAGCTCAATCCAAAAACTCTTTACCTGCACTACCAGAAGTAACAGAGCAGATAATAAACAATTGCATTTTGTGTAGCTGTTTGACACAGATAATTTAAACATTAATATCTTCAAAAAATGCTCTCATTTCCTTGATTCAACTTTTTTTTTTTTCCCCTGCCATAACTCCATCATTACATTCATCAAACACTCTGGTGTGGACTAATGGGTACATGCCTATGAATGCATTGAAAATGGAGCCTGAGAAGTGGAACAAAATGGAGGAGGAGGAGGTGAAAACCTGTCAAGCCTCTGACTCCACCTGGATTCTGGGGCACAGAGACAGCTACAGCCACAAGGAAGTTAAAATGCAATGCCTGGGATTCAGAATGTTCTTATGCAGATCTGTTACAGTTTTCTCACTCAATCCACAAGAACACCCAAACCACTTTTAATCAGCTCATGCTTTGACCAATACTTCTGTGACAAGTGGTTAACTGGTGAAGACCAAAGCCTTGTTTTGCTCTTTGCAGTTGCTGTGGTTAAGCCAAGCCCCTGAGGCTCTTAGAAATCAGTGGGTTAAATGCTTTGTGGATCTTTGCAGTAGATCCACAGCAGGCCTCAATTCCTCAAGAACAAACAACTGCATACACGAGCTATGAACAACTCCTTATACAACACCAGATTAAAAAAAACACTGCAAGGAAGAGGAAGGTGAAGGAGAGAACTCAGCAGTTCCACATGCCTGTATAAATACATAAAAAGATCCTTCCTAAGTTTGGAAAGGAGAGGGAAAAGCTGTTACATATCTCCAGTCCATGTGGCAAGAAGAAATACCAGCATGAGATTGCACTGCTTTGTGATGAAAGCAGCCTCTGTTCTTCCCCTCAAGTACTGTGGTATGAAAACCTCTGCAGCGCAGCACTTCTTACAGGTAACTGCCATACGGGAACATATGCCAGGAGAAGATTTTTGCATTTATAAAGATGGAGAGCAAAACAAACAGCAAGCAAGCACACAAACAAAAACAGCTCTGAGATGTTCCTTCTGATTAACAGAAAAATATGGCACATGCTGCAGCACTGGAAGAGCTCTGCAGGCAGATTTCAGAAACATGTACCAGAGGCTAATTAGAGAAAAAAAAGATACTGTTCCAATAGCAGATGATTAATGATTAATTAGCACAAACATGAGCAACTGAATAGAGCACAAATTGCATCTTCCATTATGAGAATATTAATTTTGTATATACACATGCAGAGTGCTTGCACAGACCAACATAAGAAATGGCCGTGTTCACGGGGAAATTCATTGCTGGAATCACCAACAAATGCCATGATAAATCAGAAGCCTTTTTATAAATATAACAAACATTTAGTTTCCTCTGCTTTAGATAGCAACATCACTCTACAAATACATGGGCACCTATTCATTTCTCCATACCTGCTTGTTAGCACATGTAACACAACTACTTCTCTCCTAGTGTTATTGTTTTTATCAGAAATAAAACTGAGGGCATAATCAGACAGCATCCGTGTCCACAGCATCCACAGTGGGGAGAAGCAGACGAAAAAATAGCAAATAGGTAAAAACAGAAAACAATATTCCAACTTTATTCCCACCTCCTTTTAAAAATGACCTGCATTTTTTAATTTTTGTGAAGCAAAATATTCTGGGGCCTGTATAATTCTCTGCTAAACATTAGGATTCTGTGGAGACAAGGAACAGCAATGCCACAGGCTCTGTGTGAGCAGGAGGGAGGTCTGGAGGCAGAGCCAGAGGGGAGGCACGAGGGAGGGCTGCAGCATCCAGCCCCTCACCACGCTGCTGCAACCAAGGGTGGGAGTCTGCATTCCCACCGGGGCAGAACCTTGGACACAGAAACAGGATGGACTGTAACATGTGCATGCACACTACGAGTGCGTGTTGAAGAAGTTCAGTGACAAATCCCACAAGAACACTACCCAAGAAGCCATGCAGGCCACCCACAACTCTGTACCACTTACAGCCAGGTCACCATTCCTTTTTGTAGTCATTTAAGGCCTTTTAAAGGCACACCATTTATTTCCTGGTATTGGCATTTAGAAAGAAAAATCTTCTTGTGAGATGCTGTCATCAGGGTGCAGTAATAAAACAGGCTACAGCAAAAAGCCACGCAACAAAGACTTTTAACCCTTTATCGCACCCTGCCAATAGCATCTTCCTGAATCTGGAAATACTAGAAGATAGCATTTAGATTCTTAGTGCTTTTAATTTATTTTTTTTCCTTGTGCATTCAGGCCTTTTGAGCATGTTCCAGCAAATGGAGAGTAAGCGCAACCTGCTACGTTGGTGTTCTTCAGATTCCTGCAGAACCCACCTCACTGCTAACACAGCCACCAAAAGGTCAGACCTTGTTACCACTGTGCTCAAATATTAAGCAACCTCTCCAGAACAAATAAATAAACCATAACAAGCTATGCTTAATTAGTCTGAACATGTGTGCACACATAAATAAAATACAAGCATGTGGCAAAGAAAGCATTATTTTGTTTATATATTATTCATTTACAAACCAAGCTGTACACTGCATTAATACCCTCTGAGGAGGCTACCCATCCCATTAGTATTCAAGTTCCTTGCATTTAATCTCCCCTCTGCAACACTTGCCTTGTAACTTCACATAACTAATGCTGCATGTCTATACGTAACTATGCCTAGATCATGGCATATTTCTCTAAAGAAAATGAGTCAATGTTTTCCTCTTCATCAGTAAATGAAACACACCCGTAACTACCATCATCACTACACTACAGTGCATTGCATTTGTTTGATGGCAATTTACAGCTTGTAGCTCAAGAAACATTGGCACTGCAACAGTGGTGAGAGCACAGGTTCTTAAACAAGTCAATACTTCCTCCACACGTAGAAAAAAAGATCTCTGCAGCAGAAAACAATATTCCAACTTAATTCCCCCCTCCTACTTACTCACAGTCTTTGGACTCAGGATACATAACATTTTCCCCTGCCATCTCAGATATCCCAAAAAAACTGCTTTCTCAAAAGACAGTACCATTTGGAATAGCTACCTAAACACCTTTCACAGGCTGACTTTGCAAGTCTACCCTCATTTCACATCTCTGTTCAATGCAGGGCACATTCTTGGGTATTCTTGCTGAACAATAACAACATCCATACCAGTCAGCTCATGGTCATGCAGACCATTAGATAAAGAAGCAGACAAAGACCAAAATGTTTAAATATTAACATCAGGTTAAAAAGTTGCATTTCTGATTGACTTTATTCCTATATAGTTGCCTATGAACTTCTAGCTTATAAGGTTACTACGAACCAAAGGGAGAGAATCATGTTTTTTTTTTTCCTCCAAGAACACAACTAACTTCAGGCAACAGATAGGAACTAGAAAATGAGTCACTGTCACTGATCACTGCTGAGAGGAACAGGGTGAAGCCTCCTGGCAGCACAGAGCTCACCAAAGCAGGGAGATGGGGAATAGCACTGCCAAAATCTGTTTTAACACTGACACATACAGCAAGAGAACACAACTGTCACATGACAAATAGCCTTTTCCACAGATTTCCTCAGGCAGCATTTAGATGATGTTTTTATCTCCACATACAAGTTATCTAGTTATCTGGCAACAGATTTGCCACTCAAACCCAGTGGAACCTTTGATATTTTCTTAACCTGCACATTTTCTTAGCAGATATTTCAAAGGTTTTAAGAGTAATAAAGAGGAGAGCGAGTTATTTAGAAAACACAATTTCTTTACAGTATAAAAATGTGTACCATTGCATTCATAGCATATGCAAGTTCTTGGGGGGTAGGGAGTTGTCCACTTCCATTATGGAGAGTAAAATATATCACTAACTGGTTAAAAAAAAAAATCCAAGTATTTGTATGACAGTGCAAAACTCAACTCAAAACCATAATTTTCTCAGTGAAACAAAAAGCAGTATTCATATTCTGCTGCTCCCTAACTAGAACTCTCAGGTTTCATTTTTCATTTGCTAGCTTCATTAAGGGTAGGCACACTTGATGCTAACCCTACCTGGAAGCTATTAGTGACTCTGATACATCATTAGAAATAGCAACCTCTCTCCAATATATCAAACTTCAGTGCATTATTTCAATACATTATATACTTGAAGCCTATTTATTTATTTATTTTACTAGATCCATTTATCAGATTTTCATTAAAACAATTTGACAGAATTAACTAAGTGCTGATATGATAAGAATAACAGAAACTCACAGCTGAAAAATACATCTACAGTATAAAATAAATGATGAGGTTTACCAATTATCTACTGAAATTTAGAATAAATCTTCCCAGGACTAAGCAGTACTTCCAGCGAAGTTGGAAGAGCTCAGCACAGATGTATTTGTTTGAAGATGTAATCAAATACATCTCCCAGACTAGGCATGCTACTTCGCAGAAAGGTGACTGTTAGCAGGGGTCAGCTAGTCAATAAAATACCAAGAAACATTCCATCATGAAGAAGATGCCGGTACATGAAGTCACCTTAGAGAAACAGCACTTGTGTATCAAGTTAGGAAACTGAAAAGCTCACTGCCCAACCAAGGTTACTTTTAGCAAACATACAAGTAAAATAAAAAGAGAAGAGCTCTTTGGCAGATGTGTGAAACAGCTGTCTCAGTTGGCAGCATGGAAACCAAACCACCTGAGAAGAGAATAATACCTGCAGCCCAAAATTAATTATTATCAATAGGAAGCTGCTCAATTGCTGTTCAAGTGGCTATCCAATTTTAGTTGCCGACATCATTATCAAAAGGTACTAGAGGCTGGAAAGGCAGTTGCTTCACAAAACAGACTGATGAATCATGCTAGCAGCATTTCTTTGTATCTGCAGGCCAGAATAAGGAGAAAAGAAAAAAAAAAAAAAAAAGAGAAGAAAGAAGTGGCTGAGACTTCTTCATATATTTCACCTCTGAGGAGTTAACTCACAATTTTCAGCATCTTTGGACACTTCACTCCCAACGAGAAATACACAACAGCAACAACAGAAGTGTCCCAGAGCAGCTCACCCAGCTGAGCACAGACACTGTGCTGGGAAGGTGCTTGTAAAAGGCAGGGCTATGTCAAGGCAGTGGGTTCTCAATCTACTGCCAAGGTATTTCCTTACACTAAGGTGCCCATAGTGTCGAGCTAATTAAAAAGACAAGTCATGCCCTCATTCTACCTGCTTTCCTGAAAGTTTGTAAAATTACCAGTTTCACTTAGAATAACTGCACTTTTTAACCTACAGATAACTGAACTCCGTATGAAACATCAACCGTTAGTTCACATCTACCACTTCAGCAATTCATTCTCCTGAAGTAAGAAGCTGTGTGCAATCTCAGAGGCCAGAAAGCCATGTGGCATGTCG
Organism: Lagopus leucura; assembly: GCF_019238085.1. Lineage (NCBI taxonomy): Eukaryota > Metazoa > Chordata > Aves > Galliformes > Phasianidae > Lagopus > Lagopus leucura. The sequence continues at coordinate 40,040,748 of NW_024962264.1, forward strand.
AGAGCCGGGTGAAAGTGAACTACTGGCCATGCTAACAGGCAATGCAAGCCCCTCTGGCAAGCACACATGACCTCCTCACCCCTCACTAGAAATGCCCTGCCTAAAAGCCAATGTCCAAGCATACCATAAGCAGCTCTGATGTGGTAAATTTCCGCAATACACATGGAAGATAATCTTCTACCTAGAACACATTTGCAGGATTTGAGCATTAAAGTTGCAAAAGAACAATTAATTCTCCCCCAATACTGTGCTACTTTGCAAGAGAAACCTGCATCCCAGCAGCTTCAGAGCAGAGACTGTACTTAGAACCAGAGCTGTTTTGTTATCTTGCATTGATGGTGCCTCAGTTTGAACAAGCATTTCAATAAGGACCATAAGTGTCCATTAACTTGGAACCCAAAGAATAGTGCTGCAATGCCATCATTTCTGGTGAAATGCTTGAATGGGCTATAAGCAATTATTAGCAATGCCTTCAAATCTGAATTCTTAACAGCCTTTCCATCAAAGTTGCCTATTCTTTGAACTATCAGGCAAAGAGAATTAAAGGCTGCAGCACTACTCTTCCCCACCATTTCAAGAATTGGTCTGGTCCCTTCAACAAGTGATCAGCCTCCTCCAGAACGTACAGTCCCTAAGAATAAGCCAAGTACCTAGCAAATCTTGGCTTCAACTATTTAAAACAATATAGCCAACATAACCAAGGCACTTAGAAACTCAGAGTAAATTATATTTGAAAAGAACAACTGTAAGTAGATATTCCAACTGATGTCACCACAAAGAAATACCATTAAAGACACAAAACAAAAACAAAAAGAACACCAGCCATCAATACTGGATTGAATATACTTAATATTCGCCACAGGAAACCTTAACATCCTAAAGAAGAGTATGAGCATAGAGATTCTTTAAAAAGGTTAGAGCAAGAACACATTCTTACTCTGAGCTCAAGTTAAGAGTAGTGAAATGCACAAAGACCAGGATATACACAAGACTGTCTCAGTTGTCTGATGTTAGTCTGGTAGATTGTTTGACATGTATCCATCCCAACTGCTCTGAACGCTTCTGATACCAGTAGCAAACATAAATTTGGATTACTGTTAGTTGAAGGATTTTTTAGATTTTGTTTGTAACGGTTCCAGTCTCTCTCTAATCTTGCCTCCCTATTTGTTATTAATGAGCAATTTAAAAAATCCTGAAAAAAGTCATGTGAAAACTTGAACAGAAAAACATCTAGAGGTGTATAGATGCCACACAGAATACCCCGAGAGCTTAAGGGAAAGTGCAGGTTGGAAAAGGGAAAGGGAAAGAGATACACTTGAAAACAGCTGCCTTGAAGAAAAACCTCATAATTCCAAGAAATTTGGGTTCGTTTGAAATACGAAATTGTAGGCTATGCAGTTATGTAGTAACAGCATTCCCAAAGTGCATTTTGTCCACCTACTGGAAAAAAAAAACAAAAACAAAAACTAACAGTTTTACTGAGCACAAAGCAACACACAATCCTGTAAAATATTACAAAAATATTTCCCTTCCCTATGTTCAAAATCATACACGAATATTTTTTTGACATTTAGTCTTCCCTCCTGTCCTCAGTTTATGGATAAAAAACAACTACAAAATAAAAGAGAAAGGAAAAATTAAGTTTAACAGGAAACATTTCCAATTAGGACCAAAACATACAGTTAAAGCTGGAAAATGTGATTGTAGCTTCCCAGCCTCATCAGCAAAGTTTGTTTTTCTACTTTGTGTGTTACACCCAAGTTTTTCCACAGGCCTCCAACTGCATACTGTTGAGCTTTGTTTTTATTAGCTTTTGGAACAGAGAACAATAATTATCCACAGTTTAAATTCCTTTATAGGAACAATTCATTTGGAGAAAACAAAGTCAGAGGGGAAAAAAAACCCTGCAACAATGGAAAATACCAAAGATCTTCCAAGACTCAGATAAGGAATCAGGCACACTCCTCCTTCCCCCAAGATACTTGAGTGATGAATAACTTCTCTTCTGTGTTAAGACATAAGCATTGTTCCTGATTGGTAGTAATTAAGAAGCAATTGCATGTGGGTAATAACTGAAATAATCTAAATCTATTGGAAAAAATGTATAGATTCTTGGACCTGAATAACCTACAGATGTCAATACAGGTTATGGAACCATTTTGATCTGAATTTCTGGTTCATCCTGTTTCATTACCAAATTTCAGCCTTGTATTTGGCAACGTGTATATATATATATATATATATATATATATATATATATGTATAAATATGAAAATAGATAAAAACATAAATGAAAGAAGTGCTGCAGACAGTTCCTCACCAAGAAACTGAAATCATAATTAATTCCCCATCACAGCCTTTGAGCACCATGAAGTACCTAACCAAGTTTTGTCAGGTTAAGGTGTGCTGTGACAGGCAGAGGGGAAGAAATGCAAACGTTTTCTTTTCCAAAGCTTCTCCATCAGGACAAGATTGAACTACAATGAAATTTCAGCATGCAAAAACTTACTAAATGTGTGGGATCTTGCAGTTGACCACAAATGTGTTAAAAATGGTCTTAAGAGGAAAGATGAGGAAGTGCAAGCAAAAGCAGCTTGTAGTCTGAGATATTCTATTTCATAACACTTAGGCTTAAATGTTTTGGACAGAAATTGCTTTGCTTAAATGCCATACTATAGAAAGTTACCTCCTGGAACACCAAACACTAGCTCAGCTATTGCTGCTACAAGAAAGCTAGGAAGCTATTTCCCAAGCAGAGGAAATGTAATTTCCTGCTAGCATTACAAAGTAATCCCTAAAAAATGTACCTGTATGTTGCAACATTCCAAATGTTGTATGTTTTGGTATTTAGTAATCAACACCTTGCTCAAATAGCCTGCACTCTCTAAAGCAAAGTCACGGGGATAGGAGCACTAACAGATCTTGGTATTTTACCTCCTGGCTTCTTCCGGGCTCTAAGCTGATAGCACTGACCAATGCCACTTTCAAGCAACGTGTTTGAATTGTTCAAGTTCTGATTTGCCTACAAATCTACTTCCTCTTCCCAAAAGCCTCAGGGAAAAAAAAAAAAAGGGGGGGGGGGGGGGGAAGGGGGAAGGGAACCCAACAACACTACCAAATTTCTACACTTGACCTAATCCAGTAACTTTCAGGATGTGGAAAACAAAACATTAATATCTGAGCTATTCCATGTGAACTAAATAAAAAAATAATGCTGATCTGTAAATGGTAAAATGGTTTATTTTGTATTTCACTACTCATGAGAAATGTATGAAGTAGCAGATCTACAACAGCACTTTTCAGATGAGACAAGGCCAAAGCTATATAAATAAAAGAATAAATGCTTATGACCATAAATATGTGCCTGGCACTTTGTGCACAAGGAGCCAATTTAACTTTAAAAAGTACTTGAAAACAGCAGTTGATGAATTATTATTTTTTATTATTATTTACTACCAAATGGCTTTGCTTTTTTTAATTTTTTGCCTTTGACAGAAGTTTAAAGTCAGCATAAAGTGAATCTATCTATACAGACTCACACTGGATCACACTTCATGAGGAACTTCTCACAGTCACAGAATTACATTAAAACTGAATTCCTGTTCAGTCATAATCGACAGCCATTAGACACAAACACTTGACTATATATGAAAACTAATTTGCGTCAGGTTGCAAATATTATGATCTGCTTACAACCTTTTCTTGGTAGTGGCCAGGTCGTGTACTTGAAAAAAGCACCAACACAAAGCTATCAGTCTTTCTTTATCCCCCTTTGTAGCTTAATAGATAGACACTAACAGCCTTTGGAGCAAGGTTTGGCTTTGCCAAGATTAGAATTGAAGGACATAAAAATCACGTTACACGAAGTCATACTAAATAAATACTGCTTAAATGACTGGCTGCTCCTGAAACTAATCATCTCAGCACATGCTCAACACAATTTGTTTTGTCTTGCCTGGTATCTGCAATATTGGTTGCTAGTTCAAACTAATACCCCAACTAGAAATGCTTTTCAAGACCTGTGTGAACCTTTACTAGGGGAACTCAGCACATAATTTTCATAAGAGTGCCAGCAGAGCATAAAGGGCACACTAGCCCTCTGCCAGCCCTCTGCATGAAGTGCCTTTGCCTTCCATTCCTGACAAAAAGGAATTGACTCTGCATGAAGTGATTCCCAATGACTCCCTGCTCCTCCTCCAACACACCCGGGAACTAGTTTTCTTGTGATGTTATTACAGTTCACATAGATCACTGCTAAAGATTATAGACTGCATTCATCACTGTATTATGCCACTGTAATTCCATTAAACAAATGTTCTTTCTAATCCAGCATTAGCAGATCCTACCATGAGCCCTGAAACAGGGTTCAGCCTGCTCTAGATGCCTAAATAAAACTTACCAAACTAAATCGAGTTACGCTGGCACTAATCTGAAGTAATGTGGCCATGAATCAGGCCTGGTATTTTTGTTCTGCTTTCATGGCTTGGCTCTACTACCAGATACACCATTTCGTGTCAACAAGGAAATTTTCTCTTGGAATCATCTCCAAAGTAGTGCCGCTCAGCATTCATATTTATTTCCATCAATTAACCTGGATTGCTGTAAAAAGCTACTTTTAGTTTAAAAAAAAAAAAAAATCTTTGGGGAAAATACACGTAGGATGTAAATAAAACAAAGTTTTTGTTTGATAGGCCTGCTGTACTTCAGGGGGCTTTTTGTTTTGTTTTGTTTTAAATGCTGTTGTTGAGCCGAGTTTTATCTGGGTATATGTGGCAGCAGCACAGCCAGTTTGAAAGCCATCAACATAAGCCTCTAGCCCTGTATTTAACGGGATATTTATTACACATCCTCCTTTTATTCTGCCCTAAAGCTGCTTTTATATTTTTGTAAGCCGTATCTTCACTCAAATCTCAATTGCTGTGTAATAAACAGATAAAAATGAATCTGTCTAAACTTATAACTTTGCTAATAATCTCCAAAACATCCTGTTTTTAAGCACAATATTCAAGTTTTAAAAAGCAGTTTTATTAGACTATGAGAGAGCCAAAGACGTGCTTCATTCCCAGCTGCTACATAGAAACAATTTAATCCTGACTTGCCCGTGACTCCATCCACAGAGAGAGAGGAGGGGGCTCTCAACTGCTGACAGTGAGGCAGAGGGAAGCCCTGATGGCCACAGCCCTCACCTAAAGTCCTTCAGAGTAGAACAGGCCCCATTTCCCTCAAACTATGCTCAGGACTTTTCCATCAGGCAGAGCATCCTTCACAGTCAACTGCTGTAGCTCAGTGAATGAGCGATGTTCAACACCATCTCCTCCTCTTAGTTTACATCTCAGCTTTCAGCTGTTTCAGGGTGAGTTTTGGAGGTCCTCTTCCTCACCCTGTACCCAAAACACCTTCTGAAGATGACTCAGAAGTGCTAGGTCAGATGATGAAAGAGGGATCCCAGCACGCTGGAAACCTAGGCAGATGTATGCTAGCAGGTAGAGGAGAAACAAGTTCTGCTCCAAGCACTCCACCATATTTAACATTCAGTGGCTGCTGGGGAAAAAAATGGCCTCATCTAAGGCCAGGAACATGGATAGTGCTCTTCTGCACGAGCGACCATTCTTCACTCCTTAGCAGTTTGACTTTATTTCTGCTAGCTATCAAGAGAAGCCAAGGAAATTGGGTTTTTTTAACTCCAGGAAGAGATAAGCAGAGTATTAGTGCACCTTCCCAAGAAACTTTAATTCTCCTCAAACTGAGGAGTTCTAATTAACTTGGAATACAAGCATGGATGTAGGACAAATGGAGGGGATTGAGAGAAGAAGAAGAGAGGGACAATTGTGCAAGTTATTGGTGCAGCAGGTCAAGTTTGCAAGTTTACTAAAAATTGTTATTAATCATGAATGTTAAGGCAGATATAAAATTAATATTACTTACAGAAAGAGAACAGTAAAAACAAAATCAGCAAATAGGTTTCAAGTCAGGTCAAGCCACGGGTGCTGTTGATGTGGAAATAACAACAAATCCATTCACCAGTGGAGTGCAAACAATCAAACTAATCTACGCATTTTCACTGGTTCTTTATATCTCAAAATCATCCGTTCACTCTGTTATCAAAATACGACTTTTATCTCTTATTATTTCTTTTTTTAAATTAATGACCACAGAAAGATCCTTCTAGGGATATTAGTGGTCTAAATAACATTGCTAGTCTACTGCATGATTACCATGATGATGCAAAGCAATCTGACAAACCTAGAGAAGCAGGCCATATCCACAATTTAGTGCCGATAAGTCACCCTGCACACACAATCCATGAACGTGCGAGCTGCTTTTTTTTTCTTCTGAGAAATAGTGCTGTGCTGTTCTGTTTTGCTAGATACATTACTTCATTTCTGCATATCATCTTGAGTCAAGAAAAACAATTTTGACTTAAGTGGGACATGGAACTGTTAGTGCTTTTATTCAAATATCAAGAGGCTAGTTCCTGCTACTAGTAAATGAAAGAAGCATCTTTCCAAGATTGCAGTTATTTTTATCATTGAAAAATGGTTTTGCATTAAGTCTACAATAAAGGCCCACAGATGAAAGGCATACTTTACAATAAGGCAAAAGGATTCACTGGTTATTGCTTTATGCACATTTCCAGCCCCTTACAAGAGAGGCAGCAGGAAGATCAGAGACACTCAGGGAGAAAACAAACTAACTAACTAACTAACAAACAAATAAATCACAGCCTGAACCAGCAGTAGAAAGAAAAAAAGAAAAAAAAAAGGGGGGAAGTAAAAGGTTGCTGCGTACTGATTCAAGCCAGACTAGCCTAGGTGAAAACGTCACAAAATGAGCAAAATATTTGCCACATCTCTCAGTCGAGAGCCCCCTCTAGATCCTGCAGATGTCTGATATTTACTCACAACACAAGCACTTCAAACCATTTCTGTTAAGGCTGACCTGGTTTTCTCCTAGGAAAAGAATGAAGTTCTTAGCAAAGCAGTTTGTTTAGAGAAAGGGCAAAACTCTTTTAGCTTTCACCATACACAAGAATGACATTCAGAGATGAGACATCATTAACTGGAAGATAAGAGTCAAAACAAACACCCTGATGACTTGAAAGGTACACGAAGAATTACAGAGCCAGCACTTCTCTGGGTATGTTATGACCAAATTAACAGTTACTACAAGGAACACATTAACAAAAGGAAGCACCTTTAAAATTTACAGGTACTCCACACTAGGTAATTCACCCTATATGCTTTCAAAATCAACAGGCTTTAATACATACAAAGAAGTACCGCCAAGTTTTGAGTTATTAAAACATTTGCAAAAATTACTGTGATTATGCCTCTTGGACTGATTTTTCTGCTGTGACCTTCTGTTACTCTGCAGCACTGCAGTGAGTGCTGAAGTACCACTCACTTGGGCACAGACTACATCTGGACATGAAATACGTATAATACTCTGCATGACAATTCTAAATAAAACATTTATATTTTGCATTTACTAGACAACCTACTGAGGAAAAATGCATACCATGGTGGTATCAAGAAATACTGCTCATGTTTTTTTGTACATACTCACATGCATAGTAAGTAATAAAGGAGGGAATAACAATTACAGAAATAAACAAATTATACACCTGTGTTTGCGCTTGCATTTTCACTCACACAAGTAAAATGTATACAGATTACATCCACATAGCCTTAACAGATAACATCTGTAGAGAAAAGTACAATGGCTAAAACAATTTCTATTTGTTTTTCACATTAAAAAAAAGAAAAAAAAAAATTCCACATCACACTTAGGTTTGCTGACAGGTAACATCACAGTGCACAAATGCAACTAATTGGTCACTTCTGAGAGAGACCCCTATGAAATTAAACCAATTTTGTAAAAGTTTGGAGGAAGCGTACAAAGTCTCACCATTACAAATGAGATACTCCAGCTGAAATCAAAGGGCAATGAACACACTGATTCATATACTCCCAAAAGGTTCGAGGACCATAGCTAGCAAACACACAGAATAGCTATAAGGCTTCTAAACTGTGTTAACTTTCAATCAATACAAATTCAAGCACAAACTCCCAAATGCACATTACCACCACAAATTCCTATTCCATTTGAACAAGTTTTTAAGGGAAAACGTAAACAGAAATGCACCTTGGAGTTGGGAGTACCTCAGGCAATCTAGATCCTTCAGATCCTTATAAAACAAAGGGTATTGCGCCCCAAGTGCTTACTGAAAGAAATTTCTCAGTACCAGTTACCTTCATTTTTGACCCAGATAACTACAACAGCCTTGTCTCTATCCAAAGAGCATCTTGAGGAAGGCCATTATCTCCACAAGCAATATTACTTTGAGAGGAGAGAGCAGAAGAGCATCTAATATTCTCAGGGCAGCCACTGGATAGCTCCAGGTCTGCAGTGCTCTCTTTTTTCACCAGAAAACTCTAGAGGGGAAGCAAGTCTTTCCCAGGCCTTCATTTCACAGAACTGCCTGTACAGAAAAGCTAAACCCAGTCATACACTGCAGGTAAGCGTTCAGCTGAGGGAGAGATGATCCTCTTCACCCCAAGGAATAATTTTGGATCCAGTATAAAGCTCTTAGCCCTATTAAGAAGGTTTCCAAAATAAAATCCAAAAGATAATAAATACCTTTGTTCTATTTTTTTTTTAAAAGTAAATTTCCCAAGACAAAACAAATGAGTAAGATGATGGCAGATCCCAGCCATTTCATTCTGCTAATTGTACCTCTAGTGTACTACTAGGAGTGCTACTGGAGAACTGAAACAATATTTAAATTTACTTTCACACTTTTTTAATAGTCTTTTCTTATTTGTAACACAAGAGATATTAAATTCAGTAGACTGACTAGTTTTCCTGACTAAACTGCACCCCTTTGTGAGAGTACATTATTTCCTTGTAAACGCAACAGTTCTGACTATCTGGTATGAGAACAAAAAAAAAGACAGTTGTCATTATGAATACACAACGCACATTACTAGAGATATAAAATAACCCAGAATAAACAAATAGCTGAAGGAGGAGGAAATTTATAAAGTCAAGATCAATAACCACCTTTGATTTAGGAACAACTTTGTTTTTTCCCTGGAGCACATGATGAGTGAAGGCACAAAAACATTTTTCTATACATGCTAAAATAATTTCCTTGTAGACTACACAATATAAGTCTCAACAAACGAACAGAAAAGCTGCAGTCCAGTCCATTAATCTGTCGCCAGTCTTAACACAGAGGAGGAAAGCACATCTTTCACACTTTACTTCACACTCAAGAATGGCTTCTGGCAGCACACGTCTATGAAGGAATACAGAATTTCCCTCGTTTACTTTTTTCCTCTATATCACATACTAAAACATTCTTAAAATATGATTAATCACCTCCATTATATTTTGCTGTGAGAGAAAAGTGTATTTTTCAGGATGCTTATACTATATTGCATAATATTTACCTTAAACTAATTCCTGTCATTGAACATGCACAAAATCTTAGTGGAAGATGTGAAGGTTTAAATGATTTGCATCTGATTTTGTCTTGAAAGTGTGTCACTGTATGCTTCTGAACGCTGAAGACTAATTTGTGTCTTTTTATTGCAATGCAATAAGCTGCTCGAAGGTGGTGGTGGCAGGGAGACCCAGACACCGTGCCCAGCGCAGCTCAGCCTATGCCGGCAGGCCCAGCACTCACTGGCAGCCAGGCAATCTTTTGGCACCTGACTCAGTTTTTATACGGGTTTTCCATCTGGAAACATACATTCAAGAATTAATCCATCTTTAAAAACACAAGTATGGCAAGTAAGTTCAATATGTACTTCAGCTCCAGACAGTTAGGGTTCATTTTTACCATGGCTGATCTTCCACCACAGCCTGTAGGACTATAAGGAGGTTTCCGCTGAAGGAAACAACACACAATCCAATACAGCCAGCTGAAATTAGCATGCTGAACTACGCATGCCTCCCACAGCACGTGCAGAAGGTACTTGCATTACACCTCCGCTCAGGAAGGTGACTGTGCTCGTAAGATACTCTGGTACAAGAAGTGGCAGAAGCTCATCCAACTGCTTCCTGCCACATGACAGTACAGTTGCCTTTTCCAGCATGCTTGGAAAAGGGTTCTCATGACCTATATTGATCACACTACGTCATCCCTTCACTCAATACATCAAGCAGAATGAAGCTACTGTTAAGAGTCATTTCAGCCTGGAGGCACACTGTCTTTCCCAAGCTTGTTTTGCTGAGCACAGAGACCTGACAAGGCCTGTGGAAAGCCCTAGGCAGAGCAGCTCAGCAGGACACTCTCAAGTTCCTAAGCAGAACTGCAAGACTTGAGCTTCTTGAACTACTTTCTGAATATTTTTTTAATGAATACTTGAATTGACAAGGGCTTATGTCATGCAGCCATGTACTTTGCTTTGTCTTTAAGTGAAATCCCAGAATTATTCCCCGTATTACACGTTGCAGTTAATGCTCCCAGAAGCAATGCACTACCGTAGAAGTATTGCACAGACTGTAGAAAGGACATTTCAACCTCAAGTTGTTTCAGAATTCATTTGAGCTACAAAACAGGTTTAATTATAGTTACTATTTAACTAAAAGTTTTTTCCTTCCCTTACCTCCCTCAAACTTTGTAAACCTCTTTAAGTGTTCTGCTCATAATCTATACCTGATCTATCGGTTTTTAATAAACATTTTGTTTACCTGAATATTTTTTAAAGAGCAGGCTTTAACAAAACCATCTCCATTTTGATAGGCAACATGGAGACCACTTTATTTCCTAACAAAAAGGATGGCGAAGGTCAAGGAAGAAACTTGCTCTGTTGAAGATGGGGCAGTGTTTCTAGCATTGACTTCTAGGGGGAAAATACATAATACTAAACTTCAGTAGAAAAAGGAAAAAAAGTACTTATTTTCTCCCTGGTAAAAAGAAGCACTGGGGGCAACTAAGTGAGACAGAAAGAGGTGCCTTTTTCACTCTTGGCAGTATCAAGACAACTGTAATGACTTAGCTGACAACAAAGAACGCATGTTACAGACTCAGCACCCTGATCTATCTTCCAACAACCTATTATCTGTGAAGCATGCAGCAAAAACAATCCCAATCCTGCATGTGCTCTCTTCACACATCCTTTCCAAGTTACTTTTATAAACAAAAAAAAAAAAAAAAGGAGCCTTGTTCTAAAAATCTAGAAATCATCAGACAACAAATTAATTATTGGCCAACTCACAGCCAGCAGTAGCTTGCTCAGATTGCTAATTCAGTGTTCACACTGCAAGACAGCAAATAATGCAATAACTACATTTTAGGAATGCAATTAACTGGCTGCTCCATCAGCTCTGGACCAAGTCCATGAATAGCTTACTTTGCCACCACAGTTCACATTACAAAGATCCACTGACCTTTAGGAGGGAGCAAGAAAAAAGAGCAATCTCAAGTCTGATTTAACTACAACTTTTTAAAGCACAAGTTGAGGCATTTTCAATCATCTTTTATCAAATACTCAGTGAAACAGAGGAGATTAAATTAAGTGCACTTCAACTGAATCATTTTCTGCAGAATGAAGCAGTCTCAAATTGCCTGGCAACTTGATAAAGTGTAGAAAAACCTGTCGTTCTGTCAATTAAAGTGAAAGGCAAGTATTTATTATATATTACATTTGTATGACACAAAGACTTTTTCTAAATTTAATATTATTGGAGCATTAACAACAAAGATACTATTCTACACTAAGCAGAGTTTACCACATAAAAACCAAAATCTTTTATGCTTAATTTCCTGTATGTTTGTTAACAGAGTTCCAGGAATTTCCCAGAGCAATAGAGAAGTCAGATATAAGAAGTTTTATACAGATTCAGGTAAGTCAGCAAACTCCAGAGTCTGACAGCTGTCAACTGTTGATAATACTGTTTCTGCAGAATAACTTTCAGATTTTCTCTTTTTAGAGATGAATCCAAACAATAATCTAAAGGATTGCTGGACTCACTGTAGGATCCAAAAAGCAATAATAACATGGGTCTAAAGATTTGTCAAAAACTATCCCCTGCTCCCATAGATGCTAATATGCTATTGATTCCATCCTTCCTCATGCTGGTTGAGTATAACATGTCAGAATTAAAACTTACGGGCTGTACAATCATATTAACTTTTAGTAATATTAACTTTTGACTCCTGCATTGTTGCTATTTTCCACCTGAGCCACTGTCAGGCCACATGCTTTGGCAAAACCCTCATCACTACCCAAAGCCTTGCTCTGACATCCTTCATAGACTTGATCTCACAGAACATCTGTCAACTTCAAAAAAAAAACAAACAAACAATAAAACAACCAAGACAGTCCACAGCAAGAGGGTTGTTGGAGGGTAGTTAGCACAGTGTTAAGGTCTCCAAGTTAAATTCTCTCCTGTTTCATAGAGGTGTCGCACAAGATGCATTAAAGAATCACAGTATGTGGATATCCTTTATTTTTTTTTCTGCCCGTTATCTGAAAATATTAAAATTCATGTCATAATAATTTAAAGACATTTAAATATTAAAAGAATTACTTAATAGCAAATTTAAGGGGATAAATTCTACATTTAAAACTTTAATGGTAAAACTTAATGGCTTCTGGTTTAAGTCCTTTGGGAAAAGAACTCCTTAATTCTCAGCCTTACAGAAGCCTTACTTCTAGATGAGGTGCATCCTACATTTACACTTCCTAGGGTGCTAGTTTATGTCAGAACCCACCCCGCCTACAACAGTCAGGGGCAGGCACACAGGGAGACAAATTCTTAACTTGCACTCATTGCTTGAATCTGCGACCTTGGCTGACAGGAGAAATTAAACAGTACTGAATTTGTATTTTTATTAATTTCCAACTCCACAGACTGTCAAAACGATCTGATACATTCACACACATCAACTTCAGCAGCAGATGTCAAGCAAGTCGTTTGTCAGTTCCACACCCTCCCCACCCACCTCCCCCCCCCCCAATGCTTAAACCCTCTAAATGGAATCCCAGAGCATTTCAAGGCTGGAAGCTATGTATTAAGTTGTTTTCAAAGCAAAAAAAAAATTGCTTGGACTAATCTAGTGAGCAACAAATTCCTCACAACAAATGCAACTAAGTGGATGGATAAAGGGTTTTCTGCAGGTCACAGAGAAAGGAAAGAAAACAGAAGAAAACATTACATACCAATCTTTTCCATATGAGGGACTGTGTTTAATTTTATAATGCACCAGTGTAGACGAAACATATTATGCTTTCTACTATAAATGAATGGCCGTAGCAGAGATCCTACAAAAAGCAACTGAACTTGTTTCTACAGCACTTCTTCTCAATCTCACCTTGAAATTTTTGTAATATGAAGCATACTACATTTGCATTTACAAATTTGTTCTCATTTGTAGGAATCCCTACTACAAGACAAACATATCAAAATCACAACACCAGTAACCTCACAAACTGCAACTTCCAAACAAGTTGGATTTTTTTTGTGTTACAGATAGACGTGTTAGCACATGTGCAAAGGGTTTGCTTTGCAGAGGGCCAGGTCTATGAAGTGGTAGTACCATGTTACTTTTTACACTGTGTAACAGGGCTGTATTGTGTAAAACGTTAACAGTTCACTCACCTAGAGCAACTTTATTAAATTTTCCAGAAAATAATGAAGACAAAAAGCCACCACAATAAAGAAGCATGGTGAAGATATATACTGCAAAAACCTCACTCAAGGAAAAAAAAAAAAAAGACAGTGAGAAAGCAAAATGTATACATATGTTAATGGAGACTTAAGGAACTTAGATTCCTTCCCTCTGAAATTTAAAATGAACCAGGACATGTAATCAATGGTGGTTTGGTTTTCTTTTTTTTTTTTTTCCAGCACTATGAAATGTTGCATGCCATTAATGCCATTTAACTCTACCCAATTACCTGAATAATGACATTTCACACAGTATTTGAAATATGTCCTCTCAGACTTCAGAAATTTGGTTTAAAAAAATCCTAGTGGCAATTCACAAAACATGGAATAAATACTTCTAAGGAAGGACCAGACAGGGGCATATGTGTGTCTCTGAAAAGACAAAGGAACAAAACAAAATCACATCCGGAAACGTCAAGTAACTTCTCCTGCAGCAGTAACAGGCAACACATTATTTCCCAGCAGTTATCTTGGTGTAAATACTCCATAAAAGGTCGATTTATGCATAATAAATATAAAAGTTCTTCTTGCAAACAGAAGGATATATTGCACTCGTTTGTAGACACTTGCTATTTTTCTTTCACCCACTTCCTTCTCATGCAGCCCTTGGCCCAAGGAACGGCTTAATCTTTTCCAGAACCGTAAATACTCCCTGAACATCTGGTAGCTTGCATTACCTCAGCACTCCAAGCTTTGCCACAGAAGTGAGGCAACATTCACACTCAGAAAATTCCTAACAATTTTTTTCCCCATACGATAAGGATTTCCAGTTAGCACACTTCTTTCCCTCTTTGGAACAACCATTTGTTATACCATGTGTCAGTCTGTGGGGTTTTGCAACTGTCATAGCGTGTGTACATTTTTTTTCTTAGATTTGAAATTTTAATGTTAATATATACCATAATAGATATCAAACAAATCTCTTTATATCATTGAGCAACAGCATCATAATAGCAGAGCAACCAAGCTTTCTGTTAGATTTGGATCAAAGTCTACTTCTAAAAATAGAGGAATGGAAACAGATGCAGACTCTATGATCCCTTTCAAATTCTGGTTTACGTCGCCCAAATGTCACTATGCAGAACATCATGAGATCTCCTCCCGGATTAACTGTTGCATGAAGTTTTGAATTTGGAAAGCAAAACTTGCAATTTTCACTGAGAATTAGGAAGAAGGCTGTTTGTGCATGTGTGTGTGTGTGCATGCATGAAAAGAGGGGAGGGAAGGAAAACTAGATGTAAGAGGGAAAATGTTGCAGTCACACACAAGAGCTACAGCAATCAAAGTAAACACTTCTTGCCTGAGTGACTTACATCACACACAGTGCTGCAGAAAAACTTCTGAAGAGTCGTCCTCCTTCCCTCCCGTTTCTGTTCCAGAGCTTTTGAGAGCCACCCAAACAGAAACAATGTTGAGAGCTATTTTACCTTTATCTGGAACATGAAATTGACTATTTGCTATTAGAACAAATAAAACAAAACCTTTTCAAACAGAAAGCTATGCTTCAGAATGGCTCTTTTCTCTTCCCCTCCATCCCAGAGGGGAAAAAAACCACATCTTCTTAAGCCACAAAATAAGTTTAAAAAAAATCAGGATCGGGTCTACAACCAACCTTTAGAGAAGATCCCATTTCACGACATTGAAAAACATTTACTTTTTTTTTCTTTGTCAAGCAGTACTGTAAAGTAATTGTACAGTTCCTTATATCTGTCCCAAATATGTCAGTACTTTGCTACCTCATTGTTGGCCTGCTCTTCCAGATCATTTATATGGCCGACAATACAGTAAGAACTCATATCTTGTCTTTGCAAAATATACGGCAAGATTTCCAGCTTTCCAAAGCACAGTTGATACTGCTTGTCATAAAGGGTATTTATACTTGGAAGTTACCATTTAGTTTCACATTTAGGTCTATGGAACACAGTGCTTTTCTGCAGGGAAAAAAACAACAACAACAACAGCAACAAAAAACCTTTGCCTTACTCATACTTTTCATTTTTGGCAGGTTCTCTCAGAAACCCTTCGTTCCATCATGGAGATCATTAACCTGAGATGATGCAGTCGGCATGCAAGAATGAGCTATATGCCATCATGTCTCACTGTAACAGATTTGACTCCAGTTTCACAGTGTTACAACACATTGCATTTCATCGTTATTTTATTGCTCTTGACTCTATTAAGGATGACAGTTTGATCTACTATTGGGGACTTGGCTCAAAGAGAATGCAAAATAAGCAACTCCAACTTCAAGCTAAGCACTAAGTCATGCTCCTTGGGAAACTATGGTAAGATTTTTCTAATGTCATTTCAGCACAAGACAAAGCTTTTTTCCATGCTTACAATATATATTGTGGCTTTTGCTAACAGAACTTCAAGTCCCATTTCATAGAATTTAAAGACTACCAGCTACTGACATTTCACTGCAAGATGCACTATCAAGTGTGCCTCTTCCCCCAGTGACCTGAGAAGCGTGTGGATTAATCTTGAAAACAGCTAACAAAACACAGATTGGCAAATAATATGGAAATTCATTTGCCTGAGCAAGGGAGTAGGTTAGAGGAGAGAGGAAAAGTAGTCAAACAGTTGGGCACTTATACTCAAAAAGAAATTTGACTGCAGCACATACCTAACAGATTGTACAAGAATTATTAGGTTATTAGGAGGAATCTCAAACTTTAAGTACCTGGTTGAAACCTGCATTAATGTACAAGGCCTGACAGATGGAAAACAAAGTCAAAAGCGCAGAAGCCAATAATAAAACTTTCATCAGCCACATCTTGCTCTCACGCAGTTAAAAATAATAATGCATTTTAATCTGTGCCCAACAGATTCAACAACTGATGGTTTTGTTTCACCTTCAAGATGTCATGTGAAATGACAATTCACACAGTTGTAAGAGATCTTCCTGAAGCACAAAAACAGAAGTTAAATACTAGGTGCTGCAGCAACTGAGCCAAAAGAAAAGGAGGTCTCGGACTGAGAGAAAGCAGGCTTTGGGTCCACTGGCTTCAGTAAGTACCTACGTACACCTGGATGTATCTAGAATTATAAAACACACAGAGGAAATCAAAAGAGTGATTACTTCCCTATGCAGTGAAGTATCCTAATTTTCTGCTGTATGTTACACTTTTCTCTTCAATAGTAGACATTACCAGACATTTCAGAATAAGACAATGGGAGGCCTATACTGGAAAAAGCTGGGTCTAGCTGCGTCACAGTTCATCACCTCTAGTAGCTAGAAATTGGCTTGAAAAATGCATTTCTATTCATAACACTGGCTCTGTATTGTAGCCATAAAGTATCCATTCATTAGAATGGGTTTCCTGAAATATATAAAATGGGAGGATAATTGTGGTATGTGATATAAGACAGAGGCAACTGAACAGCAGCAACAAGCATGAGTTGCAATTTAACTTTTTGTTACTGTTTCTATTTTATTTTCTAAAAAATATCTTTCTTCTGTGATTTACTTAGTAACTTCCAAGTTTTTCTTGTCCAATTTTAAGAGAAATTACTGATTGTAGCATAATGTAAGAGACATAATAAAAGAACTCAATTAGAAACTAAAGTACTGGACTTGAGTAAGGCTTATTTGTCTTTTCCAACTCTGAACTTTGAATTGTAGATGGTTTGGGGTTTGTTTTACTAATGCAGTTATCTTTTCCTCCTTTTATCCCCCACCCCACCCTTATCTCATTATAGAAGAAGTGGTGCCATATCCTGGTGCCCTTTTTCATTGGTCCAATTGCTCTTTCTGTTTAGACTGCTACTCATGAGCATTTTAAAGGCCTGCATAAAACATTTGGCTGCCCAACTATTTATCATATTGACTTTTCAACCTATTAAAACATGATTCATCACGGTGTCATTATCAGTCTCTTCATATGCTGCATTTTCAGTAGAAGTGTATTATCTTAGGCTATTTTCAGTCTTTTCTTAAATTCTAAATGTTATCTTCAGTTTTGTAGATTTCATAAACTGGCACAAAGGAAGGAAAACAGGAGCAGAATGCTCACAACAGAGGCACTGTCTAGTTATGGAGATGAAGGTAACATTCAATCTGTGGCAGTTGTGTAAGATGTAGCATAAGGAAACGTGAACTAGTCCTGTCACATGACAGGTGTATAACCACCTGTGGATGGCATTATTCCTACAGCTCTGCTTCTTAAATAGAGTGTACACTTTAGCTCAGATTGTTTCTTTACATGAAGGGGCCACATTTGCTTGCATTTAGGTTAAGCTATCACTTCAGCATCTTGTAAGAGCAGAAGGAAGTTCACTTATGTGCCCCGTCTTTAACGATGTCCTTAGGCATCTTTGTCTTCTTCCTGAAGAAGAACAGTACGAAAGCTGTGAGCATTCAGCACGAAGGATATGAACAGCACTGGGTACCCAAACCTTAGCTTGTCTGAGGAGCAGTTCTCTGTTTGCTTTACAAGTACACGGCTTCTGACAGCTATCCCCTATCACTCATCAGCTTGCATAAGGATTGTGACAGCCATTACAACAAGGTTTTGTCACTATAGTTCAGTGACAAGTGGAAGATCAGCAAAGGGAACTGCAGTGGACGATACAAGGACATCAAACAGGAGGAAGGACAAAAGCAGAAGAGGTAGCAGCCTATGCTCCACGGCCTCCTGTCAGCCCCAAAGTGACAGCAGAAAAAGCAGCACGATTACAAGAACTGGTAAATGCAACCATATAATTTAAATTAAAGCAAAATAATGCACAGTGGTCCTGCACTGTTTTCTGTTTCTATCTTCAGACTGTTACAAAAGGAAAAGCACTGCAGCTGAGGAGTCAGTTTCTGAGAATCTCAAAGAGATTCCATAGCCTCCCTGAGCAACCTGTGCCTATGTTTGTCATCCATCACAGTGAAACAGGTTCTTCAAATCACTTTCAAAAAAAACTTTCTGCATTTCACTTTGTGCCCCTTGCCTCTTGCTTGTCCTGACAGTGGGTAATGAGCTGAATCTGGCTCTGTTTTCTTAATTCCCCACCAGGAGACCACAAGCACACAGAGATAAGATGCCCCCCTGTACCTTCTCTTCTCCAGGATGAACAGTTCTAGCTCTCAGCCTCTCCTCATAGCAGAGGTGCTCCATCTGTGACCATGCAACTGACATTAGTACCAAAATGCACATGTGAATAGCAGCTGAACAGGTAATCATATTTTGAGAATGCTTGGTCTGAATGCTTTCATGTTTTTTACTAATTCTACACCACACATTTTAAGATAAGACTGTGTTTTACTATTCCTACTAACAACACAGAATCAGCCATATAACCTATAGGAGTAGGTGCTGGATTCTCTTCTGACTCACGCATCATTAAAAGAGTTCTTTATATTTAATTGCAGAACCTCTGTGTAACAGGAGTAATTTATACTGGCTGGAACAAGACATAGTGAAATATATTACCCAGTCCCCACCACATATTTACAACTACATAGATGCAGCAGGACAGCCTTACTATCATCAGATACTAATCAGGCATTTCTTTTAGGACACATTTTGACAGAACAATACATTTTACTGAGAGTAAACTAACACAGAGCTACCTACAACCTAGATAAAACTTAGGAAGGAACAGCGTAACTCTCAGTCGTGAGTATGTTACTACTCTTCCAGTAACTCAAAGCAACAGAAAAGATCAGCATATTCTGATTGGAGCTTGCTATGCTCTCATTCCAAGAGGCCAAAAAAAAATCCAACCCCTAGCACAGTACCAGAGGCCAAACTAGATGATAGGGCACACAAGTCGATGAGCCGTTGTCAATTTGTACGTCTCTTTAGGACTGGCATATGATACACACTGATTCATGTGTAGATTTCCCCGATGCGATAACTCATCCATGTTCTTCTAAGAAAATAAAACTATAAACAAAGCAACAAAACAACAAGAACATACACAAGTTAGAAGTATACTTGCAAAAGAGCGGAGTGTGAGGAGGTAGCTTGCTCTTCAAAGTTAAATTAGCTAATGATATCAGGTCTAATACTAATACCTCCAGAATAAGGCCAGTCCATACTTCTCTGTCTGTTTCAACGCATCTTTGCAATCCATTACAGCACGAACAAACATACACAGACAATTTCACTGAGCTGTATTCACTGTGGCCTTTATTACTTCACATCCTATGAACAAATAACTTTTTCACTCGAATACCTAGCTTTTACATATACTTGGCCCATCTGATGTCCTTGTTCTTCAGTAATTACAGTCACCAGCCTTCCTATTATATTTAATAGTGCTGTCCATATGCCATGGACATCTGTAAATGGGAGAGACTTGAAAGAAGCCATGAGAAACTTCTTTCCTTTGAAAACTGACATTATTGGCACTGGAAAACAGAGCAAGAAGGAAGAACAAATTCCAAGCACATTGCTCGTTCACAGTTTAGACCTGGAAATGCCATTCACTTTGTTGCTGTCAGAAATCAGTGCAAGATTGAGACATCAGGTGCCCACCTCCCATTGTGAGCACACAGCCATGGAAAGGGAGAACACTGCGGTAACACCACGTGACAGCAGCACTCACTTCAGCAGTAACTTCACATCTACTTTAAAAGTCTCCTGAAAGTACCAGCTGCAAGGGTTATACAGCTTTTTAACTCCTTTACAGCAAACAAAACAGTTGCCAAGATAAAGCCAATGTGTGTAACTCAGCAGGATTACAGACATACAACAGCAAGCTCAAAAGTAACAAGAATAGCAATTAACTTGCTATCCATCTCTCTCCAGCAGCTCTAGAACTATATTGGACAAAGTATGAAAATACTCATGTTGTTTTGAAGAAAAGGGATAAAGAGAAAGAGAGGTAGATAACCTGTGATTATTCACAGGACTCTGCTGTGCAGACAGAACCTGGCTCCTACCTCCTGCACCCGTACACCAGGCTTTGCCAGGGGCTCACTTCTCCTAAATACTTCTACCACAATTGCACACACATGGCATTATGACAACCTCTATCAACTGCTGCTAAATGCTCTCATGAAAAACTAGCTTTAGATTACAAAACAGACTGCAAAAGCACAAACAACATTTCATCTACACAGTGCTAACTCCAGCCATACTTCTCTTCCTTGTCAGATTATTTGGAACTGGAATAAAAGGCAGGCAAAGACAAAATTAGGTCTTAGTCCAAACCTCAGCTACAACTGAATCTGCAACTAAGAAGCATTCCTAGCTTTTAATCTCTTTATCCTATTTTCGGAACAGAAACTTACAAAGCAGAAATTTAAAACCAGGATTTTTGGAATTTTTAGAAATGATAGTTGCATGCTGTTCTCTGTATGCTTTTGTCCCTGTAAATTCAATCAGCTTGTTACTGTCCCCTTTATTTTCTTGTAAAATTGGGTTTCCAGTTTTGGCTTACATCTATCAGTTGCAAGTGTAATCATTTTCCTCTGCTGGGAGACAAAATATAGGACATTATGTATCTAATCTATACATTAGCATAAGGAGCCTATCCACATTTTCACAGCGTGCAACAGAAAGCAGCTGAAACACTCAGATACATTTATTTCCAAGTAAAACACCGAACAGAGGAAGTTATGTTTCTAAGGCTTTTTTCTTTTAATTTGAAAAGAAAATTAAAGGAATGCAGCCACACTTTTATCCCTAATATTTTGGGCCTCTCTTACTTTACTGAAGACCTCATTACTTTCAGCATACCAAAATTAGGATCAAGAAAACTCCTCTAGCTCTGCCTGACCCTGCTATGAAGTTACAGTCAGGTCATACTTGAGAACTCTAGGTATGATCCAATATACAGAATATCAAAGAAAGGCCAACCTATTTATAGATGTTTTGTTAGATGAACCTAAGAGTTCTGTCCAGAACTGTCCATGTCTCTCACCACCTAAACTTTGCTTGGCTCTGTTCTAAGCCTGCTCTACAGCTGCAGGAAATTTTCACAGCTTTCCCATGCTCTCTGCTTGCCTACACTACATTTTGTCTGAGAATGCTAGCAAACTTGAACACTGATCACAAAATCACCTCAACAATGATCCTAGACAGAACTGCATTCTACATTTTTTTTCCACTGACATGACAAATGTTGATGGGATGTCCTAAAGCAGAGCATGCTTCCAGAGTACACTTTCACTGACCACCTGGCCAAAAATCTTCCCTAACATACAGCTAGCTACAGAGCTATGTCACCAACCCAGCATCCTTACCTAGGCTCCCTCTACAAGCTTTTTTTTTTTTTTTTTTTTTTACAGTATGACTGAGCTTATTCTCAGGTATGAACCTGTAATAGGCTGAATGATCCATACCTACATATATCGTTCTCCACTGCCCAGCAAAGGAGGTGGACATAATTAGCTGAGATGGAGCAACAGCTCAAGATTAATCCAGCCCCAAGTCCATATAAATACTTCATAAAATAGCCTCTCCTTCTCAGCAAAGGCCTCCAGCTCCTGCCATCACAGAGTTCACAGAGTTTAAGTAATGTAGTCTATAAACTGTTGGTCTATCTGGTTTGAAAGCTTACATGACAAGTAAAGAAAGGAAAAAAAAAAAAAAAAAAAAAGAGGTTTTTTTGAAGATAGCAGTCAGACTACACACATGCACAATTCCTACAGCAGGGGAAAGAGTCAGCTTCCTCCAGCCTTCCACCAATAGAACCAACACCATCTGAGCTCTGAGATTTTATCTGATTCAAGTCAACCAACCACTTGAACCACGCTCAACAAAACATATTTTACTTTGTTCCCTTCTGGGAATTCCTCCTTCCCCCCTACTACAGACAAGTGATCTCATAACTGAGCCATATTCTTTTGTTGAAACAGATTTTTTAAGTGAATCGACAGACTGAACTGTGAAGAAGGCACAAATAATGTCTTCATTTTCAACCTATATACTCAAGACATAGCTTCCCACGTGTCTGTTTTTGCCAAATAGACAGCAAAAGTAAGTATAAAACCCTTATAACATGACAAATAACAGTCAGAGGTAATGGGTACCCTCTAAATGCAAACTTAATTAGAATGGAATTGAAAAGTTAAGAAGCCATTAAAAAAGCATTAACAAAATATTGCCACAGAGTACAGATAATGAAGAAAAAAAAAAAAAAACCACACTCATTTTTTCCTCCCCACTTCCCTCAAATCTTCCCCTGAAGTCTGTTGCTTACATGGGCATATTTTACTCATCCACTTGTTAAACTGTTTGAATGCAAAAAGATTCAACTCCTCCAATAAAAACTCAGGGTAATTTCTAAATCAATTCTTGAATTGCCCCATCTTGAAAGTTTTTACACACACATTTACCAGGTGCAGGACTCCAAATGACTGCCAGCCAAGAGGATGGTAATATCATCTTTAGTTCTGTGGGCAAGACCACACAGTTAAGGTTTGAATCTCAATCTTAAAAGGACCTGATAATGTAACCTTGCAGCTGCATACCTATTTTAACTTGATATTTGCTGTAGCTCAAGTACTGTCTACAGACTAACGTCTTAAAAACATAAAGTAAAATTAGCGTTCCATAGAAAATAACTTTAAATCAGGAAAGGAAAGGAAAGGCAGGCCAAGAAAAAATTTTTCTCCACATTTCAATTTTACTTTTAAATTTGTGTTTATATTTTTTCTTTCAAAGGAAATAGGATGTTCAGTAATCAAGGAGAACTTACATAGATGCTGTCAAGACAACAGCTTAAGACTCCAGTTCTCCACAGAAGTAGAGGGAAAAATCTTGCATCTCTCTACTGGGTAAAATTAAAGTCACAATTCTCTCCTCAGTCCACAGCTGGGAATTAGGGGATTTAATGAGTCCTTCTTTCCATTTTGCGTTAAACTAATAAAATCCAGTCATAGTTCAGAAGCATTACCACAAACAACAAAAAGGTTTTATTAGCACCAGAAATAAGCAAATACTTTTACTGTAGATCACTATCCATTTCATTCGAACATTACACATTTATAAGACTATTCACTTGCTTTAGCACTGTGCAATTTTGGAATACCAACTTGTTCTCAAAATCTATCATGAATTTTTTTTTTTTTTTTTTTTTTTTAACAAATCCTGTATCTAATCTCTTGCTCATTGTTAAACTTAATTGTAATTGCAAAAAGAAATAAGAACACACACCCCTGCTATCAGGGAATACTGTATCGAAAGCTTTTGATATGCTTTCTTTATACTTATATTCTTACAAATTATGCATGTGAGGAACAGATGATGAGCGACAATTTGGCAACACTTCACCATCTGCTATTTGCAGATCTAGTCAAATTCAGAGAGTTAATTAAAGATTAAAGACAGAGACCAATACTGTTGAAGCAGAGAGCCATCTTCTTTACTGTTATGACTGTAAATAAATAATTTTGGGAGCTTGTTCCCACTCACTCCAATACAATTATAAATCGGCAGCATTGTAAAGGCAGCGCGATTTGCATTCATAATACACCTGTGTATCTTCTATTCCAGTCAACAAGGTACTAAAAATCACATCAGCTTTATTACATCACAATTGCAACATATGGTCTCTGGGAAAAAATGCAATACATCTACCACTGCAAGAAATGGAATTCTTACTAAAAACTCCTTGCTGAATGAGCTACAGAAAATCCTAGCTACGGAAAGAACTTTCAGTCAGCTTGCACCATTTTCCCCATTCTGTGACACACATATTTATGCACACAACATCTAAGGGCAACAAAATGAGGTGATTCTGACAGTCTTCTTGCATAATTATCTTGATGGCAGCCTACCTCCCTGTCTTACATCCTACATCTCCTACACTCTTCAGCAAGACCCAGATCATTCTGAGTATGGCCCTCCCTTGACCAGCTTCCCAGCCCTTTTGCTTGGCAGCTTTACTACAGCGGCCTCCTCCATGAATGGACTCTGTCAGGGCTAGGAAGGAGGAACAATAGAGTGGAAGGGGTATGGGTCCATCCAAGACTCATGCAAAAAGAACAGCTTCCTGCTCTACACTGAAGACCAGCAACCTGAGTTGAATCTTTCACAAGTGGTCTGCAAGCCCTGCTCTGCTGCCTGAGCCTATAGCCACAGTATGCCAAGTTCAACTAAGCCAGCAGCCGATGAGAGCATCTCCATTTGAGCTGAGCTCACCATGATGCAAGCTGCACCCACTGCTGCTCAGGGCTCCTCAGCAAGGCACAGAGCCATCACCACAAATAGTGCAACCCAAAAAGCGTGACCACACCACTGTGAGAATACTTTGAGCACAGGTAGCTCCAGGGAGAAGGCAGGAGAAGGCTATAAGCTGAACTGAAAGCCTCCCCCCCTTCTTCCACCATCAAACAGGAGCTACTTATGGGTACAGAGGTAATTACTGAAGAGTAATTATACAAGGAACAGATTAATTCTGTAGTTTGCCAACAATTATTTATTTTTAATTAAATTCCATCAAAAGCTTGTCCCAAGAAAACATCAGTCTTCCTGCTTTCTCCTGCTCCTTTTCCCAGCAGTGAAAATGTTCAGAACTCTCTGTGAGAGCATTATGGCAGTAAACAAGCTCCAGTTCACTAGCGCTCGTTGAGGCTTACCTCCCACAGGACTGTTACATGAGAGATAAGGGCAAATGAAGCATTGATGGAGCCTATTTTGTTGAGACCAATGAAAAATTTATGTCAAAATATTTAATGTCTTTCTAAATGTCAAAGTTAGGTTTTCCTCAACTTTTGAAATGTCATATCCCTGCAAGAGATTAAGCACTTTACAAAACCAAAATTAATTCCAGAAATACTCCAGTGTTTCTAAAATTACATTTTCTGCCAAAAGCACCAAGTGAAAGCCCTGTTCCAATCACTACTGGTGCTGAGTGCAGAGTTTCAGGGGTGAAGAGGAAAAGGAAGGAAGGAAGCTGTTTTGACACATTTCAGTGCAGAGATTTTCACTGGTCCCGTGGTGGGGAGGAACCATGCAACCAGAGAGACTCACCCATACTAAAAACCTGCACACGAGGAAATGACATGAACCTCTCACATTTCTGTGAACAGTACTTTAGATGAAGGGTATTGCCTGTGGACAGTAGATGATTACTCCAGCAAGTTGAGGACTCACAGCTCTTCACTACTAAACTGAACTGCACTTGTTCATGCAGTGCAGTTTCTGGTTATATATCTTACAGTCTCCTGCTGCACAAGAAAAGTTTCCATGAGGCGTTCATTGTGGACATGCAATACTGCAAACAAAGAATACAACTGCCAAGCAAACTTTTCTACTGCATCAACTATGAATGACTTATTTACCCATGGAGAAAAATATTCAGATTAATTAAAAGGAGATTTGCCACCATTTATGAAGTAGAATTACCGCCATTGTAAATTCAGTTTTGAAATCACAAGATCACTGCACGATGACCTACATGAACAAAAAACTTAGGTCATTTTTCTAGTTATTACTCTAAAAAAAATGTTTCTTCAGGAACACGGTAGGCAGATACTGATGCATCTTTCTTTTTCTCAGCAGGGAACTTCTCAGCCCCAAGCACGCCGCTGCTCCAAGTACACACAGCCCACAGAGTCAACAAGAGAACCATGTAAAATTTGAATACAAGCTTATTTCTACTGGAGTGGGTGGGAACAGTTTTTAACAGTTTTTCAAGTCCCACCTCTATACATGCATCTACAACAACTTAGCCAACAACACAGTTGTCTACCCACAGTCTTCCCACTCCCAGTTTCAGGATCAGGAAACCTCACTTAAGTGCTACCTGTATAAATTCTCCTGTGTAGTAATTTTGCAAACACTTGCTTTGCTATCAGATTTCCCTTCCTCACTTGTAAGAGATGGAAACAGATCGCATTCAAAAGATTCCTATAAACAGTGCTTACATCCACCATTACAAAAGAATTCTGAGTAATTTATATACATAATACATGAGGCTGAAAAAAAAAAAAAATTAAAAAACCCTGACTGATATAAAAGTAACAGTATCTCCTCCAGACCAGAGCAGTAGCAATAACAGAGCTCAAAAGCAAGTCTTTGCTAGGCGAGGCATTCAGTAGGTAAACATTACTTTGAAGTGTATGATGACTGTTTTCTCATGACCACAGTTAATTCTTAATAGAAAGTCTTGTTTGTTTTCAAACTACGCCCTCACTCCTCAAAAA
Source organism: Lagopus leucura (assembly GCF_019238085.1). NCBI lineage: Eukaryota > Metazoa > Chordata > Aves > Galliformes > Phasianidae > Lagopus > Lagopus leucura. The sequence continues at coordinate 40,067,521 of NW_024962264.1, forward strand.
GAAAAGGGAAGGAAACGAAAGCTTGACAAAAAGATTGAGGTGTGCATTTCCACAGACAACTGCAAGCACTCAGGGCCTTCAGTGCTCTATTCCAAACACCAAGATTTGCAATATGGAGGTTTCTGCTGTGCAGAAAACCCCAAGCTGCTTACTGCACTTACAGACTCAGTGCATCACATCCAGGAACATCTTTAGGCAGTTTCCACTGCAGTATTTATTTCAGACTGCCTCTGTACACGATTTTCTTAAGTGACTACCAATGGCATATTGCAGAAATACTGAGCTTAAAAAAGGAAACACTCATTGCATCACCCAGAGCAATCTTCTGACAGGGCAGGATTTTGTTCCTATTAGTAAATTTACAACATTTCACACAGTTCAACTTGACAAATATTAAGCAATAACATTTTGGACTCTTGTCAATTACATGTTTACTGGTGGAGATTTGAGGGTCTTTCGGTTTGGGGCTGTTGTTTTTCTTTTTTTCCCCCTGGAAGACTCCACTACATTTTTTCATTTCATTAGTCTGTTTCATACTTCTATTTTTTCAGGTTTGTAATTTCAAAACAGGCCCTGGTTCTATACCCTATCACCTTGCTCCTTGCAAACAACATACATTGTTTTTTGGTTTCTAAAAACATTTAAAGATGGGAAACAAAGAACAGTAAATAGCAGAAATCATTTCCATGCCCAACCCTAGAATGCATGATGTGAGCTGTAGATGCAGTAACTTGGAGGGCTTTGGTAAAAGACTGCTGCATGTGCCATATACTGCTCTGGCCACCAGTATTCAAGACATAAATTCCTACCCTCAACAGGTGCAGAGCAGGGCTGTGAAGATGAGCACAGCAGCCCTGGGTCTGTTTCACAAGAGACAAAAAGAGCCTGCTTTGTTCTGCTAAGCAAAATGAAAGGGGGAGGGGTGGAGACGAATGTCTGCAGTAAATACACCATAGTAAGGGGCAAAGATGGGCTAGGAATGGATCGCTGGACAGTGCTGATCAGAGAAAGTGGGTCTAAATCTGGTAATACACAACAAGCCTTCCAGCTGAAGAGGTCTTATTTCATCTTTGGACCCAAAGAGAGACAGATCTCAACAATAGTGGAGTGTGACCAACTAGTGGAACAAATTGCAAGGATACTATTGGAGGCACTGAACGGAGTCGGTGTTCCAGGAGCAATACTCCCCAGTACTGCACATCCTGTATTTCCTTCTTTTGCAATTTACAGAATAATCCTTCCAGGTTCTCAGTCAGTTGCTGTCACTGTTCGGCATGTTCCCCTGCTTTGCTGGCTGTGCCATGCAGATGCTATTCCCACCAAGCAACAGAGTTCCCCTCCACAGCTTCCCACAGGAACCCATTCACATGCACAGCACTTTGCATCATCCATCAGAGACCAGACACAATGCTGGATCTTCTCGAGCAGCAACAGTTCATCAACAACCAAGCACTTACGTAGTCAGGAACACATGGAGGAGCCCTGACAGCACTGAGGCAGTCTCACCATAGGAGGAAAAGGGCATCAGCTCCCTGCTCAGAACAGAGCTCCTTCAGAGAATTGCATCTGTGGTCTGGACTATTGCAGTGCTGCTTGCTCAACTCAGGTCTTACTCCATGGTCACTATCTCAAAATATTTTCATGTAATTTTATTAGTATTTATGATTTTAATTATGTGTATGCTTATACAATAGACATTGTGTGTATAAATAAAACTGGTTTGTGAGGAGGAGAACTATTACTTATTTTATCAAGCTGATTATTTCTGCAATTTAACATGAAGATGCAGGGATGGTCTATTACCTGAAGATCAGCATTTTTGTGCAGATGTTTATCCACAAAACTAGGCTGCTTTCACCTCTGAGTTTTCACTTCAGAAATTTTCCCTTCTTCCACCACTATATGTTTTCACTGCATTTACATATACGGAAAACATACCCTTGGTTGATCCCAAAATAAAGAAGTACTCCTTAGGCCTATATGAAACAGTGCACATAAACATGTCTCAAATGTCACTTAGGCATCAGATATTTGATAAAATTCTTAATTATTAGTCAACTTCTTCAGTTAACTTGTCCAACAAGTTGATTGTATAACACATACATAGGTCAGCACATTGCTTATAGGTGGTTCAGCAAGTGAAATTAGCACATCATTTATTCAACCTAATTTCTGCAAAATAAACTAATAGTAAAGGATCTAATTACTAGTCAGAAGCTCATGCATTTGCTTAGAAATGCACAATTAACTGAGTCTTGCTATCTACCCCAGCTCAATTACTGAAATAAATGTAGTAATTTAACAGAGATGGGAAAAAAAAAAAAAAAAAAAGGAAGCTTAGCTATGAAAGGAAAGGAACATATGAACAGCATCTAACTTCCTCTTCAAATACAGGCTCTTAAGACTCATTTGCTTGACTTTTCTACTTCTATTTTTCTTAGCTATGGTGGCATCACCATCATAGATATAAAATTCCATAATATATATATATATAATATATATAATATGTATTTTAGATATATAATTCTAAAATAATCCTAAATATAACTAAAAATTAAAGATGGTGGCATACATATGAAACTACATCACAGTCCGGTTTGAGAATTCACTCTCTACTGAACTACTTTTGATAAAGTTTTCAATAATCAGTTTACTAATAATATGGCAAGACATAAAACAGAAATGACCCAAAATTGAGCATTTTGATATTTACACAGTTCACACATCCCTTAGTGCTTTTTTGTTCTCTCTTTGCAGTAGGAATCCTGCACAACCAACCATACTGTAAAGTTTTTCCAAGTTTTGTGCTGAGGGTTGAAAGGTTCATGTTCTACCTGCTTAAACAAAGGAAAACAAATTGTACTTCTGCAGAATAAACTGAACAGATTTCCCATATATCCCAATATTTTGAACAATCAAATGAACTGAAACAAAAGGCAGAACAAAACAATGACCTGCATGCAGTAGGAAACCATAAGCACATGTAATTTTGGCACCTATACACTGATAAAGGCTCTCCTGCAGTAAAAGCCTCTTCAATATATACAGCAGCTAACCACCAAAACAGTAAAATAACCAACCTCCTCCCCAGTTCAACCCCTCCACTCCCCCCCCTAAAAAAAAATAAATATATATATTGTTTTTATATGGAAGGTGGAAGAAAAACCTTCCCTGTGCAGTACTCCCCAGCCAAGGCAGCACTGTGCTCCATCTTCCAAGAATGACAAAGGTCAAGCTGTACAGCAGTCTCAAGCTAACAGATGGCACCAGTCTACTTTTTTCAAATGCAACAGGAACAAGCAAATCCAAGCGAGGAAAGCAAATACTTAAATAGTGCTAACAATTATCTGAGTAAAGAACTAACACAGACCAAAACACCTACACACACTCATGTCCTGGTACATGCACAGCATGTTACTGCAAATCTGACATTAAGAAAGCAAGGGAAAAAAACTAGTTGACTTGAGTTATGGAACAAATGCCAAAATAAAGCTAAGCATTAGAATTCAGAAGGTGAGATCAAGCAAGTGCTTCATTCTTGGAAAATTATTCTGAAAAAATAAATTACCAAGAGATCACTTGCATTATTTTTTTTTTTTCCTCCCAGCAGCAAGAGTGTGAGCTGGGGAATTATTTTATTTTTTTCTGTAAAGTCTCAAAAAAAAAAAAAAAAAAAAAAAAAAAAAAAAAAAAAAGAACAAAATAACAACTACCTCTGCTGCAGAAAAACACTATATTTGATGGTACAGTCATTACTACTGGAATTCAGACCTTGCACAGGCTGACAGCATAAGGGCAGAAGTTACCATCACAGCCATGAATGGAGATGGCTGAGTGCATTAGGCCCAAGCATTCTGACAAGGAACAGGGGACAGCCAACCTATTCTCTACAGCATGTTTTTCAGACTTGGCTAATGCAAAATACCACAATATATCCATACATAAAATTCAACACACACCACTATTAGAAACAAACAGCTACATCAGGAAAAACCAGGGATGGTATAAACGAGATCATACCTCCCTAAAATGCTCAGGACTTGGTTTTTTTGGAAGATGATTGAAAGGCAAAGTTGTAACTTCATTAAAGAAAAAACACAAAGTGAACCATAAAACACAATTCTTGGGGACACTGATAAACTCCACAGAGATTAAGAACAGTGCTATAATCAAAGTTAGATCAAATCAGAGCGTTTAGTTGCAACACTGGTAATTACATAAAGCTATACTGTCCAAGCTAAAAAAGTGAATAGAATCGTAGTATCCTTAGAGTTGGAAGGAACCTGTAAAGGTCAGCTAGTCCACCTCCCTTGCTATAAACACTCACAGCTACATCACATTGCCCAGAGCTTTGTTCAGCCTCGCCTTGAAAGTCTACAAGATGGGGCATCCACCAGATCTCCAGGCAACCTGCTCCAGCACCTCACCACCCACACTGTAAAAGACATTTCCCTTGTATCCAATCTAAATCTACCCTCTTTAAGCTTGCTACAATATCTGTTGCTACAATAGGACAGACTCTACTGAAGAGTCTGTCCCCTTCTTTCCTGTAGCTCCCTGGTTTAGACACTGAAAGGCCGCTATCAGGTCAACTCGGAGCCTTCTCTTCTCCAGGCTTAACAGTTCCAAGTGTGTCAGCCTGTCCTCATGGGAGAGGAGTTCCATCCCTTGCATCATTTCTATGGAATAGTTTGAAAATTTTAACATCTACTGTAGTAATAACTCCACGAAGCTTCATTCCTCAGAAAAGTGGCTTACATAGGCAAGAATGTGATTAGCACATAGATGAATGCTTTATGTCAAAGAAAAATAATTCTGTAGCCATGTTCCAACTTCAAGAGCTACTCCCATTTATCCTTTGGATTTCCAAGCAATAAAGAACCTTAACATTCCTCCTTTCCTTCCAATCTAACAGCTGCAGGCAAAAGCAGAATATTCTAAAGGAAAATTGTCAAGTTTTTCATGTTGAAGTACATGAAAGTATACAGAAGCTCTCCACGTACAATGCAGCCAGCCTCCTCAACAATTTCAGCAGATCAAGCACTCCAGCACTCAATGGATTTGACACAATGTTTTGAACCTATTCAGTTCAGGAGCTCTCCCTCTGGTACCACCACTCCACATAAACAGAAGAGGAGTTCAAGGACATTCATGCCACAACTCCACTATTCCCAAGGCAGGAAAACACAAATAACATCTCTATGCTAGTAAAAGCAAGAAGAAACACAAAACAAAACCCAGCTACATGAAATATGAGACAACTCCCCATGCCTTTCCGTGCTTCTCAAGTCTTTGTGCCCATTTTAACAAGGCACAAGTAGCACCATACTCCACTGAGATAGACGATGGTGACTGCACTTCTTTTTAGCATCTTTCCTTTAACATTCCTGATCAATCAGAAGGCTGTTCTATCAGTCCCTCAGAAGCATTCATGACTTTTTCTTGATGTTCCAAGTCATGGTAACCAGCAATTGAAATGCATACCTAAATAAATTCTGCTAGCTTTACAGCACAAATTTAAGTAGATGAAAGGACTTCAAGGAAACCAAGTGAATTGTAGAAGAAGCTCTCTCAAAAAGAGTCTAAAATATTACCATTGGACTCAACAAATTCCAAATAGGCAGCACAAAAGCCAAGCTCAGTTACCTCTGTAGATTTTCCAAACAAAACAGTATGAAATACATCCCTTCACCAACATTCAGAAATTAAAAAAACAGGAGACTAAAAAGGCCTAAAAGCAATTTTTACTCCCATGCTACAAGGTTTACCAAAAAAAAAAAATTGAGGATTTAGCCCTGTCGTATAAAGAAGCAGTGTTTACCAATCAAGTGCCAATGACATTTGTGAGGTGCACCACAGAAAAAAACCCATCTATACAAAGGCACCTCCAGTTTTGAAAATTTCGAAGAACAACATATATGTACTGTAGGGGGAAAACAAAACAAAAAATAAACATAACACTTTTTCCAGAGTGTGTTTTATTCATTTTAACATTATCAGTGTGCACGCTCAAAAAAGAAAACCACAAAGAAAACAACAACAAAAACAACCACACAATTTCTAAAACAGAAGGCAATCCTTTCTGGCGGCTGCACCCCTTTGTCTCTGGAGAAAAATCAGCATCTGACTCAACCTTCCTCTCTTCAAAGAATATCTAAGAATACACATGTACTCAAATCTTCCTTATGCATTTTAACCTTTCACAGCTTGAACTAATAATAAATTTCATGTGGTAAGTAGGCAAAATAATACAATTTGTCAACGATATTATCAGTACTTAGACGCTTTATTCAATTTCATTTTCAAAATCATTGGTCATACTATTAAAAAGATTAATAAGAAAAGGAAACAGGTCATCTTTCCAGTCTTAAGTATCTTTTACTGACCATCTGTATTGCTTGAAATTAAAATGCTGAACCATAATAAAAAGCATTCTTTTTCAGTTTTCGGACAATGATCATCCCATTAGGCACCTTTTTCTCTTAAATACACATTAATATTTTATTACATGTAATTTCTACTTATAGTATTATATACAAATGGTTCCAACTTTGTGAAAACTCTTAGGCCTGTCTGTACTGCCCTTCTAAAAACACCATGACTGCTGTTAGCCTTAAAATGCAACTCCCCCTGCATAGAGTCTGGATACCTTTCCACCTCTGAGTCACTTTCAGAAGTTAAAGATTATAATTCTGTCTAATTCCAACTCTGGACTCAGTAATTGCAAGCTGAAATCCAACTTTTTATTACACTGGAGAACAGCAAAATCTATCTGGGAAGCCAAAGCAGAAGATGAGAAAGCCTGATGGCAGCTGGAGATGAAATTGGTCTTTCCTCTTTGTCATAACACATCAAAAATCACTCTGTTTTGTTTTGTTTTGTTTTGTTTTTTTTAACCAGGAAGGTAAGTGTGCTCTGCAGTTAGAATCAGTAAGGAATGCTTAGTGGAGATGTGATTCAGCAGCCCATGGTGCTCAGTTACTGCCATATTTGTCCACCAAACCCAGGCTCAGAATAACTGCACTTGTCATACACAGACTACAAGTCAAAAGAACTCAAAGGAATTCCTGCTACGTGTGAAATGACAGGACTGCACTGTCAGTTTAATATTACCAGCACGAATGAGGCATATTAAACTAAATGCATTTTGTACACTCCAAAAATCATCCTTCCTGAGACCTAGTTACCAAGCTTAATCCCATATGTGCATACTTAAATAAGATACCACCCTCAAGGCGGAAGTAGATGCATCCTGGCAACAGGTAGCTCTGCTTTCTTCATTTCAAATACTCGACTCCTAGAAGGCAGCTTTAGCACCAACAGAAAGGATAAAGCTGCTCAGAGCTTTGTGTCCACGGGGCTTGGCTTCCTGAGCCCGTTTTCCTTCCCCCATGCACAAGGAGCCTTGTCCTCATGTGCTGTAATGGCAGACATCACTGGGTGGCACTGTTAGACAATGTTTGCCTCCTTATCAAGGTAAGCAATATCCTCTCCCCCCCCAGACCACAAATGTTTAACAGCTGTGCAGGTTCTCAAGGATGCTGCTGCACACAACAGCAGCACTGCTCCCAGACATCCACTTTCTCACTACAGTGCATGCTGAAATACTGCTTCCTCCTCAGACATGAAACCTTGTGCTTGCCGAAGAAAGTGGTTGGTTTTTTTTTCCCCATGAATACTGTACCAGTATAGAACTACACTTATGAATCTTCAAATTTAAAACCGCCATACTAGAATTACAACATCATTCTATAATTGTTTTCTGTCAATAAAGCAACTGTCCTGACTATCCAAAAAGCTGCTGTCAGAAGATCTGGGTGCATCATTACTGCTACAGAGGCATCTGGACAGTTACCAAACCCATTCTAAAATAATAACATAACTCCTAAACAGAAACAGGTCAGTTGCAGTTATTTAGAATAATTTTCTGTACAGATGGCAGCAATACGCTCAAATTCCAAGTGAGACGCTTATTCAAAGCTAGGAAAACCAGTCCTGATTGTCCAAAATGTGTGGGCTATTAATTGCCAGAAATTTCATGTAGATTCTTCATTTTCCATCAAGAATTGCAAGGTTAATGTAATATTACAGGATAAGCGAAGAAAATTAGGAACCAGTGCTTTGACAGTGATTACAGAACTTCAAACACAGCTATCACTTGACTAAAAGCAGGTTTAATTCACACACACAAAAATGCAAGTATATTAATAATTCAGTTCTACAAAGATGTGTGAGGCCAGAAGATAGCTACTGTATTTCAATACTGCAGACAGTATAAGACACTTCAGAATAATATTCCAAAGCTTATGCACTGCTATTAACTATTTGCACCCACACTATAAAATTTTATAATCACCATCTCCTGAAAAAATACCCATTTCTTTTCAAAGTAACAGGATGGAAAGAATGAGGTCGGAAAAAGATGTTAAATGCTAACTGTTCTACAGATGACAGGTATTCAGTGCAGTGCTACCTAGAAGAAATCTGCAGTAGTCACAAACACTGAGCTAGAAGCCAAACAGACCTCATGAGAATACTACACTGTGGAGAGGGAAATGGGAGTTGCAAATGATGTGGATGCAAGGATTCCTCTTTACCTCCTGCAAAAAGACACATTAGGTATAACACATAGCATTTGATTTTCACAGAAGGAAATGGCAGCTTTTGAGTGACTGAAAGAGATACTCTATTAGGACACCATCCTCAGCCTCTTGAACTTCATGGGCTTTATTACTTACTTTCCCAATTTTTGCTCTCAGAGCTGCTTGGAAGAAAAACCAAAATGCAACAAGTGATTGTCTTTAACTGATCTTCACTCTGAAGAACACTGCCTCTCACACCACCACTATGTCACCAGTTACCAGTATGAAGAGAGGCCATGGATTGTGGATCCACTGGGAATAATCGTGAACAAATTAACTTTCAATCGGCTCAGTGACATAGAAGGGACAATTCCAAAAAGGAAATCCAACAGCTCATTCTTCCAAATGACTTGGACAAGCTTTCCAAAGTAGCTCTAGTACATGAACTTTAGGAAGGCTGGCAAAATAAGATTTGTTAGGTAGCTTACAGCTTTCTAGTGTTCAAAATCAGATTCTATCACACTAAAGCTTTGATTCCACTGTTAGACACTTATACATCTCAGCATTCAGAAGAGTGAACATGCTTACTGGAGTCATGGCAACTCAAGGAAACACAGGACTGCCAGCCTCACGTTAACCCATGGTGCAAACTGCTCTCAATTCCTTCCCATGCCACCAGAGCCTGGCAGCTCAGTAGAAAAGCCAGCCAAAATAAAAGAAGCAGGACTACCAAACAAGAACAAGATCCGAACTGCTGCCTGCTACACACTTCTCATCCACAGAATACAATCCTGAAGTCCTGCCTCAATGCAGAAGTTTGCTTTTCCATTGCTGTATCAATTTTGGTATGAGAGTTCATAATTTGCTTTTATTTAACAATAATAAATAAAATCTTTATAATGATTATATTTTATCCTGCTTTGATGATCCCCCAACATCACAAAAATAAAAGATAAAGGAAAAAGGGGGATTGGAGGGCAGAGCATGAGTGGGGTTACAGAAGCAAACAAAAAACCCACACCACTACTTTAATAATTGCAAAATTTAAATCTTCCTACATGCCACCTCCAAACTTGAGGTCTACCTTTTGAACAGTCAGAAATAAATGCCTTATCAGGACAGATAATAGGAGGAGTCCAGCTCAGCAGCTTGCTCTTGGGCATCGACAAGAATTGCTTTACCTTCACTACACAGCATCTTCTTTAACATCAAGTCATTAGTGAGAAGCAGCCTTTATACAGAGCGGAAAATAATTTTGTCCCTGCTCTTGTAGGGAAGATTTCAGATTTATTAGCATATACACATTGGTCTCTACTTCATAAATACATAGAGACACAGAGTGAGAGACCAAATAGACACTTGTTTTACCTAAAAGCAATATAACCGGTTTCCACACGCTGACAATGTCCAGTTTGGGAGTGCACATGCTAGCACCAATAAAAGCTGTGCTTTGGAGAGTTTCATTAGTCTGCTCCCTCACTGCTTCTCTACCTTTTCTCACAGGAATGGGATAAAAGCCTACACACAAAAACTTCTAAGAAGCTACAGAGTACAGAGCCATTATTTCCTTTATTTTAAGGCTCATAAAACCACCAGTTCTTCACAGAGAAAATTACTCAGCTGCACAATATGACTAATGGCCCCAGCTGAAGAAAGCATTCCAGCTTGCACTCAGCCCCAAGCACACACTCAAGGCCCAGTGATATGAAGAGGAACTAATTGTTTTCCTTCCTCGGGATTACTGTCAGAGTGTAAGGCATGCAGTACATTTCCAATTCCACTTGACTGACTTAAATGGCCAACATACAAACAACAACAAAACTCCTACTGATGTGTGTACTCCGTTCTTTTCCCTCTCCCACTGCCCTTCTTAAATAAGGAGCCTGGAGTGATAGGTCTCAGCTAACATTTGACAGGAATTAGCGTGTTCTTTGAAGCTATTAGCAAGCAAAAATGACAATTCATTAGGACAAGCAGTACGAGAGTCTGAACATATATTTCAGCTTACACAACTAAACAACCTTAGCTTATTTCAAATACTTTAGAAAGAAGTTAAAGGTATATTTCTGTTGACGTATGCAATATATAGATTTTGAAGGATATATTAGTCCCTCTTTCAAGTGTTATCATTCTTCTTTCCAAATTGGAGATAGTCTGTCTGATCAACAAGGAACTGTTTGTGAGGTCGTACCCAGAGAGTGGCACACAACAGCTTCTTGTATGGATAGAGATCAGTGACGAGTGGTGTCCCTCAGGGAAAGTGCTAGGACTGATGCGCTTTAATATTTTCATCAATGACAGCAACAGTGAGACTGAGTGCACCTCAGCAAGTTTGCAGATGACACCAAGCTGTGTACTGCAGTCGGCACATCAGAGGACTGGATGACATTCACAGAGACATAAACAGGCTCAAGCAATGAGCCCAGGAGAACCTTATCAGGTCCCAGTTGTCATTGTTTTATAATTTTCTGTTATCAGTTTTCCACATATTAAAACCGTGTTGTGCAATGGGAGTTAAAGAATTAATGTTCCAGTTCCATGCCAATTTTCCAGGTACCTAGTTCTCAGAAGAGAAGAACTACATACACCACAAACCTTTTCATTTTTGTTTTTCATTCAGAGAGAAAGATAAAGCTGCTCACAAGTCATGAGATGTCCCTTTCTTTTACTGGCAGCGTCTGCAGTATGTGCTCCCCACCCATCTCACCTTTGATTTTGGACACTCTCTCATTTTATTTGATTTATTAGCTTCAATTCCAATTATATTGTATTATATTGCGTTATCTTGCTATCATATTTAGTAAATTAGCTTTTCTCCACAGACTGTTGCCACCTTTTTGTTTTTAGGCCCTACCTTTTTTCCTTTTCCCCCTTTCCCAGAGCATGTGGTCTGTGGGTCCTCTCACCCCATTAGTCACAGAACCGGGCTATAAACTATTGATACCAATAAATCCAAGTGCAAGGTCTGCATCTGAGTCATGGCAACCCCCACTACCAATATAAATGGTCCAAGAGGCAGAACACCTTCCCTACAAGGACAGGCTGAGAGAGCTGGGGCTGTCCAGCCTGGACAAAGGATGGCTCCAGGGAGGCCTGATAGTGGTCTTTCAGTATTAACGGGAGGCTATAAGAAAGAAGGGGACAGACTCTTTAGTGGGGTCTGTGGCAATAGGACAAAGGGAAATGGCTACAAACTAAATGAGGGGAGATTTTGATTGGATATGAGTAAGAATAATTTCTTTTTTTAATAATCAGGGTGAGGTCACCCCGCAGCCTTTTTTTCTGACTTCATTGCAGCATTTCAATACCTAAAGGGAGCCTACAAAGAGGAGGGGAATCAACTCTTTGAAAGGGTTGATAACTGCAGGACAAGGGGAAATGGCTTTAAGTTGAGGGAGGGGAGATTTAGGTTGGATGCCAGGGGGAAATTCTTTACAGAGAGTGGTGAGGTACTGGAACAAGCTGCCCAGAGAGGTTATGGATGCCCCATCCCTGGAGGTGTTCAAGGCCAGATTGGATGGGGCCCTGGGCAGCCTGGTCTAGTATTAAATGGGGAGGTTGGCAGCCCTGCATGTGGCAGGGGGATTGGACATTCACGATCTTTGAGGTCCCTTCCAACCCTGGCCATTCTGTGATTCTGTGAAGCACTGGAATACGTTGCCCAGAGAGGCGGTGGAAGCCCTGTCCCTAGAGACATTCAAGGTCAGGCTGGATGAGGCTCTGAGCAACCTGATCTAGCTATAGATGTTCCTGTTAACTACAGGGGAGTTGAACTAGATGACCTTTAAGGGTTCCTTTTGTCTCAAACAATTATATGATCTACAGAGTACCATACTGCCCTCCAACCACATCTCAGCTGCCAGACACCCTCCTTTCCATGAGCTCAAAGCGAGCAGGTACCCCAAACACCTTGCCCCTCTTCTTCTAGGCACATTTACACTCAGTGCACCCCACACATCTGAGCACTGCCAACTCACATTGAAAGGCAGGTGATCTCCAATGGGGTGGTGGCAGCTCCCAGTACAGCCGTAGGCAGCCGGGCATGGCAGCCTCACAGGTACTGAGGAAGGCTCACAGGCACTGAAGCAGTCCAGTGCTTGCTAAGGAGGCTGTTTAAGTAGGTCAGCTGTCACCTCCGACAGGGTTCAGACTTCTCACATAAGAGCACATTATCAGTGGCATCTCAGGATCAGTTTTCGACAGCTGAGGCTGCAGTCTTTTGGCCTTTACGGAACACCAGTATATTTTCTGGCTAAGAAATTGGCTGTTTTTCCCCTCCCTCAGTTTTGTACAGGGAGGACAGCAGCAAGAGCTCTCCTCAGGCTGCTACAGAGAACGGCACTTTCACTTTGCGTTTTCAGCTGCCTATTTGGAGACGTTACACATGAACTAAAATGCAAGATTCAATCATTTTCAACTAAGAATGAACTAATACATTCAGTATTTTCAAGTTTGCAAACACATCTTGAAGACAGTCCTAGCTAAATGTATCACTTCATCCCTCAAGATGGAATCAAATCAAGGAGGGAAGCAGAACCATACTTGCAATTTAAAGTAAGCTTCACTTAAAATTCCTCCATTTGATATATGCCATATACACTTCCAATACTGCTAGAAAAAATAAATGCCATAATATCAACCATAGAGATGAACAGGTTTTTTTCCCCCTTCTAAAACACTTACTCCAAACTGCATTTTTGAATAAACATTCTGAAAAGGACATATCCACATATCACTGCAGCTATATTACTTGGTTTGCTTTCCCTTCATTTTGGTTTTGTCCTTAACACAACTCACTCCAACTAAAATCTCTAGAGCAAGCACTACTTGACACTTGAGTTTGCTGGACCAGTATAGGATACGAAGGGGAAGGCGGGCTGGGGTTCACATGTTCTTGCATTAAAGTCACTGAAGAATTAGGGATACAGCTGCTCAAGTTTCAACAGTTTCTCAGCTACTGCTGCCCCACAGTCCTCTCTTACTGTGAACCAAAAATCATTCTGGGGGGCCAAAGTACTCCTGCTGAGTGGCCACCATCCCTCTATTTAGTCCTCTATTTAGTTATGTGGGCACAAGGCTTCAGCAAGGGTGAACCTCAAATACAGAAAGATGGATCCCAGACTATTTGGAACCTTTTCTTCAAAAACAAAACATACCCACATGTATTCCAAATCCTTATCTGCAAGATAGGATAAGAAGGTTTATCCTCCCTCTTCTGGTATTTAGAATTTTCCAGAGAATTAGGTTTTTTTTTTTTTTTTTTTTTCTGTGCAAAAAAAGCATATGCATAAAATGAATATAAGAAAATGTTTATTTCCCTTTTTCTCCAGAGAAAGCCATTTTTCCCCTCATATATAAAAAATATGCTACTGAAGTGCCTCACATGCATCCACTTCTCTGATCATACTGTCTGCTTATTGCATATGAGGAGCCAAGAGGAGTCTGGAACAGGAGTAACTGAGTAAAGGCACACCTATTCCCCTCAGCTCTACCTGCCACTGAATGCACATCTAATGTCAGAATGAAGCATCTCGAGTCCCATCCAATTCATGTGCCACCACTTGGAAGATAAAGAAATCCAAGTCTGCTCTCTCCTCCACTTGCTTCAACAAAGCTCTTAAGCTCTGCTTGAAAATAAATACAAAAGAAGTCTTCAGAAAAAAGGATAGGGGGACAACTTTAAATAAATAAATAAATAAATAATCAAGAGCAAGCCTGCAACAGGAGGAGTTTTGAGACGTTTTTTCTTCAGGCAGTAAGAACTGGCTAACACGTTCCACCTTTGCACGCATTCTCTATAAAAGGCATTTTGTAAGCTCTTATCTCATCTGCAGCAAAGGGTTTTCCCCTCCTCACCATGCCAGCAGGAGATGGATTTGCTGACTGGATGATGTCACCTCTGGGAATCCCCCCCAAACCCTGCCAGCTGAGTCTTCCTAGTGACTGAGATAATGGCTATAAATAGGTATCTGGGGAAAACAAGGAGAGCTAAGGAATTCTGAAGAAACCAACAGATGAGGAAGACTAAAAAATACATTTCCGATTAGTCCTTTTAAGCAGAGTGAAAAATGCATGTAAGGAGAGAGCAATTTGCAGTGGTTTGCTTACAGGAAATCTGCAGCGAACCAAGATATTGTTTTGTCATCTTTGCAGACCAAAATTTTTCAAATTCTTCTGAAACAGAACTACCAGGAGAATACTTCTGTCATATGGTAGCTCTATAAAGCCCATTATCCAAATTTGCCACTGTTCACGAGGAATGAAAAGAACATAAAGATTACATTCGTACAAATATGCTTACATCATACAAATCTGTTACTGAAAATAATCTCTGACAAATACAGATACCACATGCTGGGTAACGTTACTCCGTGCTTTGCAACACTGCAACAAAAGATCTCTAAGCATGAGAGCCTTGTTTTGGGGGGCACTGTACTGACTTCCTAGCATTACATACACTTACAACTCTAGCTCTGTATTCCACAAAAAAGAATATTTTGAACGCTCTTTGGAATTATGAGCTGTGAAAGGTTTTTGTAATTCAGAATAGAGGATGCAGGCTGCAGAGAATTATTCAGCCTACACAGCATCAGATATTAAACCCCAGCCCATCCCATGCAATTCCTTTAGTGACTATGCATGGTTAGTAACTACGTGATGTTCACAGCAGGACTGACAGTAAATGCCACTCTCTAAGGAGGGCAGAGGTCTGCTGAAGGTTTGTATGGCTCTAGGACATGGAAGGATGCACTAGTGGAAGAGATAAAGTATGTCCAAAGTAAGTATTGCATTTAAATATGCATGTTTAATTACACAGCATATTTAAGTAGACTATTTGCATCCTGCAAAAGTTGAAGGTATTCTTGAGATGTAAAATCATGCTGGATGAGAGCAAATGCCTTTCACTTAACATGGAAAGTGTTAAGTGTGAGGAACTTCTCTAAGTGCTGGTGCGCAGATTAGGGTTGAGCTCCACCTACATGCTGCTGAGAGCACACTGCTCTCCTTTTGGTGCAAGAAACTTATCTCAGATTCATGTGAAATATTTATGAAGCCAGAATTACAACACCAATCATTGTTACTTTAAGTTTTAGGGAAGTTGCACTGCATCTCCAACACTACTTGATATTACTCATGCTAAATTCAAGAAATACATGCTGCATCTCACACAGTGATACGGAGAAATTAAAGAACAAACTGCCATAAACCAGTTCTCTTAGCACAGAGAAGGAAGAACACCAGGCCAAATGAACTAATGAGTTGGTGTAAGAGCACAGTGTGACGGCAGTAAAAATAACCTCTTCAGTTCAGTACTGAATAGAGGAAACAGCTGTCTAAATATTTGAGTTTTTCTGAAAAATATTTAGATACTATCATGAACAGCAAAGCTAATACTTTCACACACTGAAAAGAACTAACCAGAACCAAAGGGAACCCTAACGGTGACGTTAACAAATTAACAAAGCTATTTCCACTGGATGAACGCTGCCTGATGAACTTCTGTAGATAAGCTGTCAAGGAAGGAAATGAAATTAAACTAGGCTAGTCCAAGTGGCTAAATGAAACAGTCAGTTCATTTGAAACCAGCCCTACTGCTGATAAACTGCACTGGAACAGCTCATTACAAGATTACTGTCACTTCATTATTTAGTTCTTCTCTTGATAACTGCCACAGAACAGATCTAGGGACTATTTGGGAAAATCTCAATGTTATTAATTTGACTCCCAGCAATAAAAATGGACTTTCAACGTGATTCAGTTGAAAGGGGCAGCCGAATGAAGCACTGAATCGTATCCACAGCAGAGATGCAGAAACTCTACTAATATACAGAAAACATAGGCATCAAGTCCAGTTTTCATTTAATTCCACAAATTATACAGATGAGTCAAGATCAACAACAAGTAACAGAACACATCACAGGAAGGCCACTGTGCACAGTGTCCAACTGAGTCCAACCAAGGTTACACAAATTTTGGATGAGATGTCTCTGCTCACCTCTTCCTGCTACAGTACACAGAGAGAATCAACCCAGATACGGTGATGCAAATACATCAGCAGCTGATTGCTACTAGATGAAGTTGTCAAAAAATAAAAATCAACAAGATTTTCCATATGAAATGCTCTCTTCTCTTCAAGAAGCACCTTCATCTTCAATGAAGAATTAATGACAGCAGCCTAGAAATGATACCCTGTTGAATTATCATAATAACCTCCTGTTAATCATCTGAAATGTGTGTCCCTTCTGTATGGGACATTTTAACTTGATTTCCTCCAGACTGATATAAATGATCAATGGCCTCAGCAGTGAAAGTCAGTGCAATGGTTTGATTTTGTACACCTGGACAGAACAAAAGGATATGGCAAGGCACAACTTTATTACTTGGAACATTTTGTAGGTTAGGCCCTGTTGTGCTTTAACCCGGCCGGTGGCTCAGCACCACACAGTCATTTGATCACTCCCTTTCCTTCCCAGTGGGATGGGGGAGAGAAATGAAAGAAAATATCAACTGAAGTAGAACTGATGGGCTGACATAAAACTAAGGCAGAGAAAAGGAAAAGGATAATTATTACATATGTAGATATAAATGTACATATAAAAATGCATATAAAGAGTGATGCAGAAGCAATTGCTCACCAAACCTCCAACCAAAGCCCAGCTAGCCCCCCGCTAGAGAGAGAAGTGAACTCCCACCCCCTTCAAAACTCCTTTCACATGATATCCCATAGGATGCAATACCCTTTTGGCCAGTTTAAGACAGACATACTAGTTCTGTTCCCTCCCAGCTCCTTGGGCCCTTAGCAGCAAATATAAACATTGGTGTGATATCAACATTATCAACATTGTTTTTCTCCTAGAACAGAAACACAGCATCATACCAGACACTCTGAAGAAAACAGTTCCATACCAGCTGAAACTAAAACAGACCCTTATAAACTGCACAATTTGCATGAATATAAGAGTGTCAAAATTTCAGCTTCTGCAAATTAGATAATCAGTTAAAAAGTCCATTTACCTGAATGAATCTAAATATCATAATTTACTTTTATGCACTTTTCTCCAAAAATACAAAATCATGCAACATTCAGATTAATCTTCCCCCACTTAGCTCACCAATACAAGCATTCTTCTCATTTTACAGCAGAACCGAAGTTAACAGTGACTTCTGTCACGGTGACCGAAATCACAGCCTAACTTCCAGTAAAACTCAGAATTTTTTTCTGTCAAGATAGAGCTTCACAGCTTTGATAGAACAGCTCATCTCACGCTCCTTGAAACTTTTGTGTGCGAGAGATGAGACATTCACTTCAAAAATAGTAAATATATTTAAAAAGCAAAAGTCACTATGTTATACATACAGGATATTTTTTCCTATGATGTTCAAACATAAATAGTGCTTCAATCTATGGCTCTGTTGCTTATGGCCAGTGAGGGAAGAAAAAAAAAAAGCAAGCCACCTCTTATTCATCAGTGCAAGCAGCTCCAAGTACATGTCACAGCAAAGAAAGCATTAAAAAAAAAAGTAAGCAAGTTTATTTGAGCCCAGTATTCTGTGCAGTTGAACAGATCCAGACACAAAAAGAAAAACATTTTGTTTCTAGCTATCGCCTAATTCCCCCAACGCAGTAGTTAACATAGGCTAAAGCAATCCTGCTGAATACAGACCAAGGGAGAGACTGCTTTTCTCTGCAGTACAGCTGCAGGGCTGGGGAACAGGCCTGACACTCAGGTAGGTCAACCCCGTGGAGACACCCAAGCCAATTCTGAACATGCCAGGTCAGGTACAGAAAAATAATTTAGCCACTGCAGCATAGATTCACGTAGGCAAATTTACCTAGCTGAGAAGCTAAGTCAGTGTTGACTCAGATGGTTACACTACAGCTTGCTATTTTACTTGCTTTGAGTCTGGTAAACCAAATGCTTCTTATGAATCCAAGACCTGTTTCAAAGCCACAAGCTAATCCTCATAGAGTCATTTTCCTAACTTTGAAATGCACCTTTAGATAAAACTGAAAATCATCCAAGAAATAATCACTCAGTACTATTTAGAGAACATGAAAACTATCCAATTAAAGCATTTGCATACACAAAGAATTCAGAAGTACATGCTGTACTCTTCAGAAATATAAAAAGAAGCGATGAAACTACCACTCACTACAGAATTTCAATTCATTGCCTAGTTGTACACAGCTTTACCAAAGCTGCAGAGATGACACAGATCCCAATAACCTTAAATCCCAAGACGCAAGAGTCTGGATCATTAGAAAGTAATAAAGAAAAAGGAAGAAAAGCGTATTTCTTCAACACTATATTGACCTCAGTGAGAATGGAGCTATTTAAGTGTGCACCACATTAGCTTATCAAATGCAGTTCAGAAGGACCAGAGAGAAAAGAGTAAATAATAATCTTTGTACACAAGAGTAAATGTAAAAATCACCTTAAAAGTGAGACACTAACTCTTAATAGGATAAAACTGGGTATGGAATATAAAAATTGAGAAGCCCTGAATATACCCATCCCTGCCCCCAGGACAGACTCCAGCATCTTTAGGACACCTCTGTGACACGTAGCAGAATCCTCTGCAAAAGCATCTGAAGCAGCTACATCCACAGACCCAGAAATCCCTGGCTAACTAAGAACAGCTCTAAGGCCAAGACAAGTCCTTACTGGGGTTAAATCACTGCTCAGCTGTTCTGAGCCTGGCTTAGATCTCTTTTCTAATGTCCTAACACAGCTGGAAGGAGGGGGTTTACCTATTTAGGTCAGCTTTAATTTGTGCATCTTTGCAATGATGTCAGTGCATCCACCTCCTTTAAGCCCTTGGAAAAACACCTTTCAGTCCTTAAGCTAGAAAATTTTCATTCTCTATAATCTAAACCTCCTTAATCGCAGATTAAAATAATTTATTTTAGTCTCAGCCTTGACAGAAATGAAGAGCAGTTGATCTCAACCTTCTTTAGACCATCTTTTCATGTTGCTTAAGATTTAGGCATTCCTCAAGCTTTCTGTTTTCGGGATTCAAGGAACACAGAGCCTTCAGATTTTCCCTAAGGCTGAGCTTTTCAAACCTTACAATCCTATCCTCGTAGGTACCACTGAGACCCTGCCCCATCTACCACCCAGATCTTCAACAAATCCAAAACAGAAAATAAAGATACAGTGCTAAGCACAATAGTCTCCCCAGCTATTTATCTAACATATTTCCTCACCTACACAGCCCTAATGAAATCTCACTGTTATGTACACCATTCCTGACAAATACAGCTTGTGATCCACCACAATTCCTGAGTCTCTGCCCAGAACACTGTCCAGCCCATTTATATTTGTGCATTTGATTTCTCATAAGTGTAACACTTTACAGTTGTCTTTATTAAATTTCATCTCATCGATTTCAGACCATTTTTCCAATTCATCTTCTTAAATTCTAAATCTGTCCTCTTAACTGTTTACAGTCCCTTCCATCTTTGCCTTCCAAAAATACTCAAATTATCCCATATGACAGTAATGAATAGATGATGAATAATGAGAGTATCGACTAGTAAACAACTTGAGCCAACCTCCTTTGGGAATTAACTTAATAGTCTGACAGCAAACTAGCGAGCCTAGCTCAACGTTTCACATTAATTTCTCAGTGGACTGTGCGCTGCCTGTCATCATGCAGGCAAGAGAAAGAAAACATTTCTTCAGCGTGCGTGCTACCAAGCTCGTCTCAGCTCACCACTGCGAATGCTTTTCCCCCTTGCTGAGTTTGTTGATGGACTCCTACATGCCAACCTTTTCTTCAGTGGTCAGAGTCTGAATGGGTATATCTTTAAATGCATACCCCTATTTACTGTTCTAAAAACATTACTGTGGCCAAAGGCAGTAATTAAGCAGGAACCAGAAAGATATTTGGAGAAGTCGCTCCTGTTTGGGAATGGAACTGCATGAGCTGCAGACTCCTTGCCAAGTTTTCAGATGTAAGGCAACTCTGCTGAAGCCATGTGCTGCCCTAGATGGGAACTGTGGGAGGAGGGGTGAGAAAGAAAAAGGCTTCCCATGTACACAACTACAGAGCTAACAAAATCATGCTAAAGGACCCTTCTACCTTAAATAAAGCCAGAATGCACCTGCATAGATCAGAAGACTCTTTACTTGTTTGCAGAGGTATTTCATATTCTCTAAGTTATTCAAAAAACAACTTAACACTTAAGTCCAAAAATAGCAACTTATCTTCAGCCTGAACACCATGCAAGCTTTGTAAACAGAGACAAAAATAATTTTATTTAAAGACCTACACCTTCAATTGGAATTACTGAACCTTAGAGAAAATAAACAAAAACAACAAAAGACGATAGAAACAACCTACAGGTTAATCTACCAAAATTCTGTAGCATCAGCAGGCTACCGTAACATTATACAGATCACTTCAGCAAGACAAGTGGCAGCCTTTTCAGAAGCTTTGTGTATCTTCCAGTTGCTTTACTCTGCACATGAATATACAGCTCTTCTTTGAAACACCCATTGCTGGTACTATTTCCTACCTCAACAATCCTTTGGATTTAGAGCAACAGTAAGTTAGTGACTCCTTCTCTTCGCTCTGTACACTACTCCGAACCCCTCTCACTCTCCAGCCCCTGCTCAGGGCATATATGGGCCCCTCTTCTTCGCAGAACAGAGCGCAGCGCTGTGGCACCACTCACCATGCATCCTGCCAGCACCACTCACAAGCTTCTTTGCACTGGAAACAACAGAACTGAGCATAAGCAAGGGAAAAGATGCCAGGCATCACATCTCAGCCAGAGACAGACTCATGGTGTAACTGGGATGCATACAAGGGAGGATCTGGATAGCTTTGGTCTTTCAAGAATCCCAGCACAACTTGCCTCCTTTCTGCTACCTCACTGCTAAACTTCTCTGCAGTTCTGAAATCAATTTGAAAAGTGGTGTCCACCATAAAATATCAGCTTAGAAGTCACATCAGGCTATACAGCTGTGTACATTGTAGCTATTCTATACTTTCAAGGTTTCGCACATTTCCCCCCTTTCATGCAACAGTGACAAACAGAGAAAAAATAGTAATATACCAGTAACATTCCCAAAAGAGCAAAAGGTCTATAAATCCTACTCCTTAGGATAACAATGGAAATGTTGGGGGTTTATTCATACAAAGAGAAATGTACATTTCTCATGCACAGTTTTTATGTGTTTTCTATACATTAAACACCAAAATGTACAAGGACAACCTACTAACTTCAGCTCATCCACTCCTCATTTCCTGTAAGTGAACTACAGCAGTATTTGATATAGTCACAATACACTTTATCAATGGGGAAAGTA
Source organism: Lagopus leucura (assembly GCF_019238085.1). Classification (NCBI taxonomy): domain Eukaryota; kingdom Metazoa; phylum Chordata; class Aves; order Galliformes; family Phasianidae; genus Lagopus; species Lagopus leucura. Next base: position 40,089,422 of record NW_024962264.1, read on the forward strand.
AGCTTCTTAATAAACGCACTCTGGATTTCTTCAAAAACACAGAACTACTGAACAGTCATCTAAGTTGGCAAACTTCTTTCAAAAGGATGTTTTGGGTCATGTGAATCTCACCACTGCCAAATTAAGTTAAACACAAAATAACGATAAAACAGGAAACACATGAGTACTGTCTTCCTTTTCAATGGTTTCTATTTCTTATCGCTACACTTCTGTTTAACAAGGTTTGAAAGTCTACTGGCAAAAAATAAAAAATAAAACACCCTAAGAACAGCACACTTCTCGTTGAAATATTTTTTCTGCTGTTGGCTTTTAAAAGGTTCATTTTAATTCTTAACAAGTAGTCATCTTACCTATCACAAAAATTGTGAAAGCACTCTTGTCAACCACTAGTTTGAACGGCATGAATTATTCAGATTTTATGAAACACTGTAAAGATGAGACTTGGTATTTATGCAGGACTATACAACAAAAAGAGACATCCCAAAAGAAATGCAAACCCCCTCTTTTGGAAAAAGCCAAGGTTTTCAATCATTGTATGCTTCCTGCAAATGTTCTCTCAGAATTCACCACGAGATCCAGGTCTTGGCACAGCATTACGAAAGACATGGGGTAAAAACATATCAAGCAGAAAGATTTCAGGACTCTTTCACTCCACTGCAAGGCAGGCCAAAATGAACAGAAGTTGCCCTTGACATGCTATTCTGGTATACCATAATAAGTTGCATATTTAATGAATCCTCTATTAGACTGGGATAAATACATTTGGTTTGGTTGTCATCACACATCCCTGTGGGACACAAAAAGATGGGTATAGTTATGAAAAAGACTAGTATTTCAACCAATTCTTCTGAGAGTTATCAACAAACTCTTTACTTGTTGTTACAGCATCAGAGAAGCACAACCACCACCCTGACGCTGCCACAGAAAACCTAGCAGATACATTTTTAAACAAAACACGAAGTCTGCAAGTACAGTACAAATACGAAGTATAAATGATACAAGTACAAAACTTCTGCCATCATTATTTCTGTACTTTGAAAGGAAGTAAAGTCAGTGACTGAAGAACAGAATATGAGAAGCTCTCCCAGAGAGCAAGTCCAGTAGAAAGTAGTACTTTTGGTCAGCTGTTTGTGAATTATTTTCATTTTCTTTCCTTCACTTATGAATTCAGACATTTGAATTATATATAGGCTCTGTAGTAAAACTTAATTCTAATAAGGCACCAATCATTAGGACTAAGGAAACTCTCCAGCCCGTTATTTGGAACTCTGAACAGAGAACATGATGCTAAAAAGCTCAACCTGGATGGACAAGCCTGAAAAGCAAAACTAGAACTTAATTTATATACCTTCACATGCTATCTGTTCACATGCAGAAAAGAACTGCATTACCCAAGAATGCTTTGCTCCGAAATGTACAGGGTGATGCAGTGGTTAGGTTTGTACCCATTCATTTTCCTAACCCCAACCTGGGACAGATTTTTCAGTGCTGATGCTTTTTCCAGCTGCAGCTTGAGGAAGGTAACTTCATGAATGAATCATTCAAACATTCAAACAATTATCACTAAGTTGTCAGACTTCCTCATTTGTTTACTTTTTAATGACCAAACTAATTCTTTTAATCTTTGCCCTCCCCCCACACACAGGAAAACAGTAGATAAGAAAAGATAAGTAAAAGCAGGAAGGAAATTTCTGATCTTCAACTCCTAAGTCAAGATCTTCAGGATTATGGAAGATTCCTATGAACAAAGAAACCAAATCCTCTAGCCCTTAAAAAGCTGGAAAAGACTTCACTGGGGAGGGCAGAGAGCACCATACAAGGACTGCAGGCAACAGTCCAGCCAGAGCAGTACTAGGATTTTCAACTGGGTGAAATTCATCCGATCACCAACGGCAGGAGGGTTGCCATTGGCTTCTATATATCACTGAGGGAAGCACATCTGGTTAATTCCATCTTGCAGCTCTTTGAGCAATGCTGGAATCACTGCATCTGTTTGTCTCAAGACTTCAGATTTAAATAAAAACACCTAAAACATGCTCCCACCCACAAATACGGATTTGGATCTATTTTCAGATTCCTCATTCTCACTGCTGCGTTTATAACCAGTAAGAATTGTTTCTTAAAAAAAAAAAGTCTGTGTGCTCTGCAGATGGCTACAGAAAAATCCTGCTACAACAATACTGGTAGGAAGATGCGCATGGTAACTTCCCTACCAAAGACAAATGCTGCAGTGCAAACTAGCACACCTCTGTATCACTTCAGGACTGTCTAGCACAGGGGGAAAACAGTTCTAGAAATAAAAAAGTACAGAATACTGGATTCGAAAGGCAAATCTAGACCATAGCAAGCTTGATTATTTCTTTGCCGCTTTTGCACACTTCATCCTGGGGAGTACTGAAGTTCACACACTGTGCTTAGCAACTTAAAAAGCTGATAAGTTTAGCCCAATATAATCTTTTTAAGACATTCCTGTGGACTTTCAAATACACAAAAAGCACTAAAAAGGGACAAGAAATAGCACATCTGCAATTTATAGATTGCTATACTTCACGACCTCTAGTTGTGATCTCAGATATTCTAAGCAGTCTTAAAATTCCTCACTTTCAGATAAATATTTAACCATTCTAGTTATTGTGGCTTTGACCTTGCAACACAGATTAAACAACTGCATGTTTTGGCCATCAGCTAGCAAGCTTTTTCTTGCTGGAAATGAAGTGGAGGCTCAAAAGACTTAGCTCCTCTCTTCCTTGCTCCTTTCACAGAAGCATTTCAAAGTGACAGAAAGGCTACAGCAAAGAGAGGCCATAACAGGCCATTGCAAACCTCCAGTGAATTCTCCTGGTCTGCATTCTGTAACCGAGCACGTAGCAACAGCACCAGAAATGCCAAAGCTGCTCCATCTGAATGGCAGATGACTAAAGGAGGAAGCCAACCACCAGCAGCATCTCCTCTCACATGAGCAGCACTTAAGACATCCTCAGCCTGCAGATGACTGATATCAAATCATTCAGAAACCATGGGCAGTCACCTGCTATCCTCCACAAGGAAAGATGGCTGCAGAATTTCTTTAAAATACACTTTTCACTAATTATACAATCAGAAGGATTTCACAACTCAAGAAAAGCAAGAAAATAGCTAGAGGTGCTCTCAGTGTTTAACAGCAAAAAGAGAATGACAAATATAAAGCCAAAATAAAAAGAACTGTAACTCTTACATATTAATCAGCAAAACTTCAGGAGCTGAACAAGACCTGGCAGCACTATCAAAAACACAACATTAAGTTGCTGAACAAGCACTTTGTACTCAGTTTCAGGCAAGATCCTGAGAAAACAGGTCATCTTCTATAGCCTTCGCAAGAATATGTCAAGGGTTGTATCTTCCTCATAGCAAAGGCACCTCATCTCTTCATTATCCTTTCAGCTGACCACTGAGCAGCAAATGAGATGTCAGCAGGAAAAATCCTTTCCAACCAGCCTGGCTTCTCAAGAATGACAATATAACAAACTCCAACCTTTTGCAGACTGTTTTGAAGGGATGCTGAAACTCTTAAAATTCCTGGTATCTTCTGTGAGACATGAGATCATACACTTCTGGAAAAATAACTAACCTTTAAAGAACAAACACAGATCTAAGGAAAAGAAGGCACAGTATTTCCATTCAATCTTAAAACTGATAATACAGTTAATCAGCCTGACTCGAGACCACCCACACATGATCTTGTGATTTATTTGCAAACTTGCCATCACAGATGACTACACCCTCGCCGGCCTCTTAAACTAATCTTAAATCAAATACTTTATTTTAATAGAACTGGGATCATTTACCACCAGCCATTTAGAGAAATTGTTTAGGTTAACAGAGATAAGGCAAACAATGTTTCCTAGTCCTTAAGTGAATTTCCTCAGTCCTCTATAAACTGTTATGCTTATCTGATACTCTAAGACAGGAAGGCTGCCGATATGGGAAGCAGCACAGCTTGCTCCAGTGATACGTGTTACTAGGAGCTCTTTAGCTATACTGGAAACCAGTGTCAGTAAGGAGGGGAAAAAAAAAAACAGAAAAAAAAAAACAACAACAAACCTATAACCTGAGAAGATTTGACTGCAAGCTTGCCATCTTTCCATGAAAAGGTTTAAAGGCTTTATTGCAACAAAGCCCCTAAGCCAACTTACCTAACAACGCCACTCGGCCCATGCTTCTTGCACCACTACCCGTCAGAGCACTCATCAAATACTGTGCTAGTTGAGTGAAAGGCAAAACAACCTCCATACAGATTAAGCAAATACTTTATTAGACAAGTCTGAAGAAAGGTTTGTTTCCACCCATTGCCCATCCAGTAAGCTAAGGCTTGAAATATTTGCTTCTCCATAAAATATTCAAAATTCTCTATAGGAGTGATTTAGACAAATATCCATAAATATCCCCTTCAGCTGACTGTAAGCTTAAATGAAAAGCTGACTTACGCACAAAATCACCATAACTTTATAGCAGTGCAGAGAGAAAGAAAATCCCATCTGAGGTGTTTTCTACTTTAGCACACTATAATGTCCTCTGAAGGACAACAGCCCACCTCAGGTAGAACACTTATAAAACAGGGGTGAATAATTATAATAACCAAAAGGAAAGCAGTCTCCTGTAGGGCATTTGATCTGAGTTTTTGTAGTTTTTGGAAAAACTAGGTGTTTTTCCAAAAGCCTTCTGGCAGCAAATCTCAAAGAATGCCAACCTGTCAACACACTTTGTTTTCATTGTGTTTCAAATCATGTCACAAATCAACACCATTCAGTTAAAAAGGAGGAAAAAAAAAAAAAAAAAAAAAAAAAAAAAGCAAGAGACAAAGTGGAAGACAAAAAAGAACAGGGTTCCTTCTCCGGATGCTTGTCCTGTAAGCCAACACCTCTCACCTACAGAACAATCCATTCTGCAAAAGGACCCAACAAATCCTCTGACTTCCTTCTTTTCAGAAGGTACACACTGTTACAAATAGCAATTTTGACTTCTGCGTGAAATGCAAAACTATTTTTTTAAGCTGTTGTCACCACCCTCCAGGGAGAACAAAAAATTATTTATTACTTGTCCTCTCTAATGCTGTAAATTGATTGCACTTTCAATTCGTAATACTGCTCTGCCCCTTAGAGAAGCAGAGAATATATTCTCTGTGCACAGCTCTTCTATGAAGTTCATGTATGTTTTCTAAGGGGACAAAAACAAGCACAAGAGATTCAGATTTTACAAAATAATCACTTTGCCTTAGGAAAAATGTATTAAGAAGAAAAAAAATAAGACTCTTAACTTTCTCAAATTTTTTTCAGAGGGTACTTCTTTTAACTAGTCACTGCTATACAGAACCAAAGTACCTACCAAGGACTGCAAACCATACTGGAATCTAACCAGTTTCCTAGGTTGTGATACTCCCAGTTTGGCGGAGTGCCTAAGAACATACTCAAGGTCTCAGGATGTAACAGTAATAATGCACACACGGTTTTTAAGATACAGCAAAATCTTTGGGGAGCTGTGATTGCACACCTGAACCACTATCTGAGGGAGACATTCCCACCCCTTCCTGTCTGCCTCCCCGTGCCAGAGACAGTCTGGATTCTGATCAAATTAGATCACAGAACAGGATCAAAAACAAAAGCTGTTGTGGTTGTTGTTTTAAAAAGTCAACAGACTCCTGATATATACTGCAAATGACTAAGTAACGTTTTGTGAGCAGTTCAACTACTTTACATTTTAGTATTTCAAGTATCATTATTAAAGAGTGACAAGCATCTCACTTAAAAATGAGGAAAAAGAGAAACTAGTATTCTGGAAAAGATTTGCTATTGAAACTACAAAAGCATGTGAGTGTATTTAAAAGGCCAACCTTCGTAATGACTCAGATCCACATTTAAAGGTAAACCCTTGCTTCTGCTCTGGAATCCCAGTTGGGAACAGAAGGACCATGTACCTACAGGATAAAATAAGTGCTTCAACTTGGGCCAGAAGCAAAGAAAAGCAAGTATGTGTCAGACCAAACTGTTCTGTTGCAGGGGTAGCACCGGATAGCACTATTTTCAGCACAGTGTTGATGGAGCAGGTCAGTGCCCTGGGCTGCAACCTGGGAGATAAACATTGCTGGTTTGCTGCAAGCCCATGGGAAAGCCACTGAGCACCTGTGGAGTCCAGAGAGGGAAGAGTTTCTTCTTTGTGTGCTAAAACAAACAGCTTGCATATTGCTAGAGTATCAGGACAGCTAAATATAATTTACATTGTTATTTACTTTGATGTCTAATGTCATACATCAAACTCCAGAAAAATTGTGTTTTCAAAGAAAGTTTGCTGTGGAGATTGACACGCGTTAACTCCCACTGAAGCTACATGATCCAATTCTTCTTTTTAGTAACTTGCACAGACAACAGAAGGAGAATGCCAACTTGCATTAGAATAGCCAGAAACAGAAAAACATAACCACCTTGCGTCTTGAATGGCCTGACTGAAAATGAAAACTGAAAGAAAATAAACTAGTAGAGAACTAGCAGAGAAAATATTGCATTGCCACTTTCCACTGTCTTCCCTTTTTCTGTAGATTATCTCCCCTCAAGCACTTCTGCACAGCCCGCAGCCCCCCCCCCCAATAAAACCTACAAACATCTGAAAACCTGAATAGTACTCCACAGATAGATATGCAGAAAGATATTTGAAACAGTTCTTTAGATATATATTTTATAGTATTGCTTAAGAACATCGAAATAACCAATGGCTGTACTGTTAAGGTGAACCCTCATCACATATCCCATGAGTCAATAACTTCACAAGAAGACGAAGCAAATGAGAAACCAATTACTACATGGTCCAAGTTATGTTTGCAATGCGTATGTTTTTAGTATGTAGGTTTATTGTAAGAAAAATTAATACACATAATGGATTTTATTCTGCACAAGAAATTAGGAGTGATTTATGACAAATCTTGCTGGATCTTTTACAAGGCCTAGAAAGGAACAAAACAAAAAGAGAAGCTACAGATGCATGACATTGTTGAGCTTTCCTCCTGGGAAAACTAGTGTGCTTGCTTCCACAATTCCTTTTTATTAAAACAAAACAAAAAAAAAAAAAAAAAAAAAACACCCTTCAGGTATTTTATATACCTCACCATGCAAAAAAGGACTGGGGGAAGGGACCAGACTCCTAAAACAAAACCAAAAACTCGAACAAAAAAGGAAAAAAAAAAAAAAAATCTGCTAAGGAAGACTGACCCCATACCAGATGGTGTGGGCGAGGTGACTAAGGAAGGCAGAGGTGAACAGAGAATTCCTGAGTTCTGCAGGAAGATAGAAGTTAGATCACCACATATGCAGGCATGACATGTTTCTATAAATACTTATTTTCTCTTTGCTTCTTGTTCTTGCATCATCCTTCTTCCCATAAAGCCTGACCTGAATTCAACAATGATCAGCAGCTGCAAACAGAGGTCTAAACTCTTCATCTTTCCACGAAGAGTGGCAAGCAAAAAGAGTGCTTCATTTTGGTAGGAATTACAAAGCATCTAGCTTTTTAAAAGAAAATTGCTAGACTACGCAGGAGAGGGAAAGTCAAGGATAAATGTGTCTCATACAGATGTGCAGAGCACAACGTCTAGGGCGACCCTTAATTCTTGTGGAAAAACAGGAACTGTCTCCCACAGTTTCAGCCTAGCAAAAACCATGCCCTCTTGTGCCAGAGGGCTAAACCCACTTACACAGCCTCGTTTTGAAGCTGCAGGCTCCAACAACATCTAAAACATTCCTAGCAAGGAGCAATCCAAGACTGAAGTTTCTTCTGCCTATCACTGGGTGGGCATATTCTTTCACACTGCCTCCCCCAGGGCAGAAAACAGATGCCTGACAATCCAGTTATAGGAGAACATCGTCTATTACTGCCATCAAATCCTCTCCAGTTTCATGCCCTGGACTCAATCCAACATATGCCCAGTTTAAAATATGAGATTCAATTAAATGAGTTTGTAGCCAGGTTTCAGACGGTTTTCTGTGAACTTTGCCCAGCAGGAAAGAAAGATTACAGATTTAATAGTTGGGGCTATGTTATTACTTCCCACTGGATGGACTGTCAGGGTCTGAAACAAGAAGCTTAAGTAGCTTCCGTAAACAAAGCTTTTTTTCAGTCAAGTGTGGCACCAACAGTTTACATCAAAAACACAACAGAAAGGAGACGTATTAGAGTGCCAAGTCTTGCACTGGAATTCCTCTGCCACTTGTATATACTCAAACTAATACAGGCAGGCGTTTATTCATAGGTTGGTCCTAGACATTTGAGATAGCCTTCCAGTCACAGTCCCCTCCAGTGGGGGATTTGTCCTGCTGCTCAATTCCGTTTACTGGATTATTACTATTACTATTAGGTTTGACTCTCTCATCAGAGACTTCCTTGTACATAATCTGACAACTTCAGCAGACACTTGAGGGGGGGAGTCCGGTCTATGAGAAAGCTTCAGACTAGGCATAGTTGCCCCCATATATTTAAAAATGATAATAATCCCGTTAAGTATTTACATGGTGAACCATCAGCTGGAAGGTCAAGAAGTTTTCATTTTATTCGTTTTGTCAATCACCTTAGGTTAAATGCAAGAAAAAAAACTACAGTAGGTGACAAAACAGGAAGTAAACTTGAAAGGCAGAAAATACTGAAGTATGCGTATGTAAGAAGTTATCTGGTAATCACAGCACTGTATATATTTAAAGTACCCTGATTACAGAAGTTGACAACATGCATACCAATCATCACAATTTTCTTGGTAGGGAAGAAGAATACAACACTAGACAGGCCAAATTACCATAAGTTTCAATCATCTAGATTACCGAAACAAGCAAACATCCTATTTCTCATGAAGTCCAAATTTGCATACAAAGAAAAAAAGGTAATTCATGTGCACAGCTATACACATTTCTACTTTTTTTCTTTTTTTTTTTTTTTTTTTTAAGAAATTGAAAAACATTCGTTTGAGTTAGCTCAGGAACAAGTTCATTTATTTTAGTAGGATTTAGCAGCATGAAACCCAAGTATTTTCTGAGATGAAAAAGGCCAAAAATTTCTCGAGAGTTTAGGTTAAAGTCTAGCGTGCATGTAGATGTAGCACAATGCATGAAAGCAATTGCCTCTGCAAGACCTAGCTGGCCAGACAGCTTCATACATTATTTCTCCATTTAAATTGAAAGTCAAAGGCTGACAAGAGAACCAAGTCATCTTTTAACACCTTTCACTGGTTTGGGTCTGGTTAGAACACCGTCTCCTCTTGTTACAATGTCAGTGAGTTAGAACTGCACACACACGAACAGATGGAGGATGCTCTTCTACCAGAAACAAACCAGTAATATGCTGGTGTTTACAGCTCAGTAGCAAACTATTTCCAGTTCAGCAGTACAGGTCTGACACAGCTGCTAGCATCAGTAACAGCTTTTTACTGTACTACAATATTGCCATGTACAGTGGCATTACCTATAGGCACCCATTTTCTTACAGCATCTTTCAAGAGAAACCACCCACTCAACAGAGACTTTTATAATGCAATAGATACATGCACATGAATAAATAACCCTTCTTTCCAGTCCATTTATCGTACTCAGCACTCCTCACTAGGTCACATCAAACAAAGTATTCTTTTGAACTACTTGCATGTAAAGTTCTGAATAACGTAGTTCTAAATTAGTCTGTTCCAGGGTGAACAAGAAGAAAAGTAAAAACTTTCTTCCTTTTTAACTAAAAAATAAAAAAAAAAAAAAAAAAAAAAAAAAAGCAAGTCTCCTTGGTTTGCAGGAAAAATTTACATTCTTATTAATATGGAAACAAAGCAACACAAGGCTGAAGGACCTTGTGGCAAGCAGTGAAGAAGAAATGGGAAAGTAGCTCAAACTCCACTTACACTTTTCCCCAGCTCTGAGCAATATCCTTTATGACCACTGCTGCATACTGCATCAGCAATAAATTCAGCCTGCTCCTTCCTGGCCTCCCACAGCACAGGGTTTCAGAACTAATCCAGTCTGCTCTTTCCTAGATCCTCAACCTACTGAAATTTCCAGAAGACTCATCCTTCACTGAGAAAGTCTGACAAATCTTGGCAGATGCTCCCCAACACATACAATTATGCATGTCCAGAAGGTGCAAAAATGTATGTCTTTCAACAAGGGCTCCTGCAATAAAATGGTTACCATGTAGTATTCCCATATTTATAGACTACTCTTTAGAAAATCACTATTAAGCATTTAAAAAAAAAAAAAAAAAAAAAAAAAAAAGCAGCTTTTGTAGAAGAGTGATGCTTGGAAGGCAAAGGGAACACCCTGAAAGGAATGTTATTACCAAAACAATCCATGATACTAGGTTAACAAATTCAGACTGAGGTGATTCATTCTGCAACTAAAATACAGTTGTGAAAGGATTTTGTGACCTGTTTAGCCAGAGAGAGCTATCTGATCTTACTGAACCTTCATGTTCATTTCACTGCTTGTACATTGGAAGTGCTATTATTGCCACTGAATATTTTCTTCAAACCAAGCCAAAACTTGGCATCTTAAAAGCCATTTTTTTTTTTCCTACTAAACAGTTAGGGAGGCAGTTCAAATTCCGACCCTGTATCAAGGCACAGGAAAAACTCACTGCCCTCACACAAACCCCTTGCTGATTTTGAGAATCATGATGGAACCAAGGTTTACCTTTGGTTTTCCCTTTACCCAGTTTTCTTATATTAAGACTTCAGGAAAAAATAAAATAAACTAGAAGCCCTATAAAACCCTGGTGAATTTTTAATATGGCTGATAAATTTACTTATTCGAGGGAGCTTGTTCCATGGCTTCAGATAAAGCAAGGCAAGAGTTGAAGTTAGCTTTTAATCTTGCTCAAAATCTCACAGCATCAGGGTACAGCACATTCTCATCAAACACTAGTATCACATGCCTTTCCTCATAAATAAATGCTGTAACATCTATATGATAATTTTTCTGCCACAATCACCCTCAAGAAGTTTTTTTGTGTTATCCATAAAAACAATCTCCTCTGGTGAAATATTTGTGACTGACAGGCGCGCACTTGCTAAAAAGCCTTTTCTTGGCAGGGCCTGAACAAAGAAGAGCATAACTGTCAAAGCAATTCAGGAGAAATGCCCTGCAGCATAGCTAGAAGAATCACTCCTGGAATTTCCACTGAAGCTAAAGGTAAATGCATATATGCTATTAGCAGCACCTGCAGGTTGCTGAGCTTTCTGGTTCACTCTTCATTTACATCTATTCAAAGCATTTCTTTGGTTCTTTTGCCGTGTCCGGCTGCCAGTAAGATCCTTCCAGGTTGCAGTGTTTATGTTCAAGCTGACATTTTCTCCACCTTTTTCTTCATAAGTATCCTCAAGGCAGCTCTTAACATCCCACTTCCCTCTCCTCAAACCAGAAATTCTCCCTGAAAACGGATCTTTTGACATAAGTTTTTTTTGTAACAAATACTCAGGCCAAAGATTTATCAGTTGAACTAGCAAGTCCTTTTCCAGTTGTTCTGTCAGTTGCAAAGACAGTAAATGCACTTACTTCATAGCAATGCACATTGCCCCAGGTCTTATTACACGATGGCTGCTCCAGAAGTAATGCCTCTTCTGTGTGTTTTGTTTTTAAATGCTGGCCAACAACATCAGAGGCAGATGGTGGTGGTATGGCTGAAGAGGTTCAATCTTTCAACAACATTCCATTACCTTTTGTTGTTGCGACAAATGGCAGCAGAGAGCAATCTGACAAACTGGGTCTGACACGGAAGTGCATATGAAGCAAAGGGGTGTCACTGAATTCCTCCACATGGAAGAAATGGCACCCACTGACATTCAGCAACGCTTGTTGAACATTTATGGAGACCAAACAACGAATGAGAGCACACTGAGCTCATGAGTGGTGTGTTTCAGCAGTGGTGATAGTGACAGTGGGTCACTTCCTCTGGGGAAGATTTCTTGAGTCTGGCATGTGGGTTTTTGCTCATTGCTGGCAAAAATACATAGCTAACAATGGTGATTATGTTGAAAAACAATGTTTTGTAGCTGAGAATTCGCTCTATCAAATAGTGTTATTGTGCTCTTCTGTGTCTGTTGTTTTTTTTCCACAGAAATAATTAGGAGGCATTACTTTTAGAGCAACCTACATACATTATGATCTACATGAGCACTGAGGCAATTCACACTTCAAATTACAGTATCTAGAAGCACATTGTTTTCTTCAAGTACATCTAGTCAACAAAGCAATACATGGAAGCTACATTTACACTATAAAAAAAAGTTCATTATCCAGATTAATTATGCATGAAGGTGATTCCATCTAGAGAAATTGCTTAGAACTTCTAGTGGGTTAGTATCGATAATTTTTCTGAAGGAGTCAGCACAATTCAGATTCATTCAAGCTCTTCCAGTTCCTTCTTTTTGTTCCACATCACCAATATTCAGGAGATTCCCTTATCAAATGTTTGATTTTACTTTTTTTTTTTTTTTTTGGAAAACAACTTCCAAGCTGAAAGATGAAGTCTTTATTACTATAAATTTCAAAGCTTTAAAAACTGTCATTAACCTCAGTTTTAATCTTCATGCTACTGTGAAATGATCACATAAAGCAGGAACTAGCAAAAGATAGGTCTATTTTCTAGTTACTAGAAGGAAGTTTTCTGATGATGTCAGAATCCTTTGTAATGACTATGAAATATTCACATAGATTTTCCACATTTTTCTTATAGCTGTCCATATTTTCTGTCCCTGCTTTCAAGTTATAACAAACTCTGGGGCTGTACATGCTCAGAAAAATCGGAAACTCATCAAGAGCGAACTATGCCAATGTTTTCCAACAACACTACCATCTACATATGGATGTGTCAATATATGAAGCCTTGGGAAATTGTATATTTTTAAATAGCAACAACATATACACTATAAGTATTTTTATGGTGGATCCTCACAATCACACAAGGCATTCTTCCTGTAAAATATCTCCTAAGCAGATACGGCCATTCTTTTTTGCAGGAAGAAAGGTCTCTACTCTTATGATTTGTCAAAAGGCCTGCAAATTGATATACAGCATTTTAATCAGCCATTTTAAAGAATTTAGTGAAAGACAATCACAGAATCATTTAGGTTGGAAGGTACCTCTAGACATCATCGTATTTAACTCACTGTTCAAGCAGAGCCACCTGAAAGGGATGATCCAGGACCACATCCAGACAGCTTTTAATATCACCAAGGATGGAGACTCTACAACCTCTCCAGTCAATTTGTTTCTATGTCTGATATCCCTCATAATATTATAAAAACTTTTTTTTTGGTTCCAATTCAGATTCTCTAATTTTCAGGGCGCCCATTCCCTCTTGTCCTGTCACCAGACACTACTGAGAAAACCCACAATGCTTCTTCTTCATTTTTTCCCCATCAGGTATTTGTACATATTGACAAGCTCCCCCTGAGCTTTCCCTTCTCCAGGCTCAATAACCCCAGTTATCTCAGTCTCTCTTCATATGAGAGATGCTCCAGCCCTTCATCATTTTTGTGGCCTTTCTTTGGATTCGCTTCGATATGTCCATATTTCTTTCATACTGAACAGCCCAGACCAGGACACAGCACTGCAGACATGGCTTTACCAGTGCCTAGAAGAGGACAAAGCCCTCTTGCCTTGACCTCCTGGAAGCATTCCTCCTAATGCAGCCCAGGAGGCTCTTAGCAAATTCTTCAAGAGTACCTATAGGAACTCCATCTACTTCAATTCCGTCAAAGCCAAGAAAAAAAAGACTAATACACATTCAGAAACCATAGCAACCAAAAAGAGATCTGCAGAGAAACCTTCTACCTGGAAGTACTTCTAAGATTAACAAAAAATATCCTACCATGAAGTACTGTCCATGAAAACAGGATAAAAAATGAAGTCAACACTGTATGAAAAGTTGCTTACAGTTCACTCTTCCACTAATGAGTGTTGTCCCTCACCTTGTGATATCTTCTGAGTGGTAAACAAAGGGTATTTACAAGTGAGACAGGTACCATCTGAGATTCAGAGCTCTAGAGAAGCAGAAGTAACTTGTTAGAAAGTATAAGGAGATGCAATTCCCTAATGCACAAGTTCTATAATATGTACAAATTCACTAGTATTTGCACTTCAATTTCACACAAAGAATTGCCCACTTTGACATTTCAAAACCAAACTATGAGTCAAATAGCCCAGTTCTGACATAGTGCGTCCAGTCCTGGGTTCCCTGGTGCAAGGCAGATCGAGCAGCTGGAGACAGTCCAGCGGAAGAAAGGAGCACTGAGATGACTAAGCAACTGGAGCACTTCTCAACAGAGAAAAGGCTGAGAGACCTGGGACTGTAGCCCAGAGAAAAGGCTCGGAGGGAGGGGGGGGAAGAGTGTAAATCTTACTCACATGCGCAAATATCTGAAGGGAAGACACATAGACAGCCACAGAGCCAGGCTCTTTCTCAGAAATGCACAGTAACACAGTATTCTCCTGGGGAAACTGACTGCCTGTGGCCTGGAGAGGTATACCCCTCTTTGGGTAAGGAACTGGCTAGTGGGCCAGTTCCCAGCGGGTAGTGGTTAATGAAGCTAAGTCTAGCTGGCAATCCCTTACAAATGGTGTCCCCCAGGGGTCAGTACTGGGGCTCATCTTAATATCTTTCTTGATGACCTAGATGAAGGGATTGAGTGTACCCTCAGTAAGTTTGCAGGTGACACCAAGCTGGGAGATACTGTTGATGTGCCTAAGGGTAGCGAGGCCCTTCAGAGGGATCTAGATAAGCTGGATCACTGGGCTGAGGTGTATGGGATGAGGTTCCACAAGGCCAAGTGCCAGGTCCTGCACTTTGGCCATAAGAACCCCATGCAGAGCTATAAGCTTGGGGATGAGTGGCTGGATGGCTGAGAAAAGGAAAGGGACCTGGGGGTGTTGGTTGATGCTCGGCTGAACATGAGCCGACAGTGTGCCCAGGTGACCAAGAGGGCCAACGGCATCCTGGCCTGCATTAGAAATAGTGTGGCCAGCAGGAGCAGGGAGGTGATCATCCCCCAGCACTGGTGAGGCTGCACCTCGAGTACTGTGTCCAGTTTTGGGCCCCTCACTACAGGAAAGACATTGAGGTCCTGGAATGTATCCAGAGAAGGGCAAGAAAACTGGTGAGGGGTCTGGAGCACAATGGGGTCTTACGGGGAGTGACTGAGGAAGCTGGGGTTGTTTAGTCTGGAGAAGAGGAGGCTCAGGGGAGACCTCATTGCAATCTACAACTTCCTGAAGAGAGGTTTGGCCTCTTCTCCCAGGCAACAAACAGGACCTGAGGAAATGGCCACAAGTTGTACCAGGGGAGGTTTAGATTAGACATAAGGAAAAACTTTTTCTCTCAGAGCGTGGTCAGGCACTGGAATGGCTGCCCAGGGAGGTGGTGGAGTCACCATCCCTGGCAGCGTTCAAGAGGTGTCTGGATGAGGAGCTATGAGATATGGTTTAGTGCTTGCGGTAGCAATGGAGGATGATACGACTTGATGATCCAGTAGGTCCTTTCCAACCTTGTGATTCTGTGATTCTATGAAAATGAATCCTAGGAGGGTCTGTCTCAACATCAGAAAGGGCTTTTTTTTTTTTTTTTTTTTTTTTTAAACCAGCACAAGTTGCCCAAAGAGGTTGTGGCATCTCCTTAGGGATATTCAAAAACCACCTAGACATGGTAGTGGACAAGCAGGGCTATGTGCTTGAACAGAGGTCCGACTAGAAATCTCCAAAGGGCCCTTACAGCCTCTGCCATTCTGCAACTGAAGCTGTCCGAGCTCATACCTTTTAGTCTTGAGAGACAAGGTGACTTCAATACATAACTCATAAAAACTAAGGATATGTTATTACACTACTGGAGTAAGTAAACAGAAGGACAAATGACCATAAAACTCCACATATTCACACCTGCTAAGGTAGAAAGAAGACTGCCCAGAAGCTAAAGCTGACATCTCAGCAGAAATTAATAAAAGCTCATCCCTATTTGTTGCAAAATGGGAGTTGTTTTTGTTGATGTTTCTGTTTTGCAGTGTTGTTTGGTTGGTTGGTTTTTCTTCCCCTTTTTGTGGGTTTTTGTGGATTTTTTTGTGTTTTTTTTTTGTTGTTGTCGTTGTTGTTTGGTTGGTCTTTTTGGAGTTTCTGTTCTTTCTTTTCTACCAGAAGTAACTTCTTCTAGTACACTCAGAAGGTTCACTTTCCACTCTACTACTAACAGTGTATGGACAGCAAGCACTTCTTAAGAAAAGTTTCCCAAGATAAAAACTATAGAGATTATACACTGATAATCTAAATCCACCCACAAAGTATATGAGTAACTAGAACTTTCACCAGGTGGCCTCACCAGCTCTCTGCTTGTTGATAAAGTCAGGCTCCCTCGTGGCTAATGCCCAACTTCCTGCCCCACTGCACACAAACACCTCTAAAACGCTAAGATATTCACCTGTTCCAAAATAACTCATTAGGCAAAGCACTCCTAAAACAGCTCTGTGCTTTCCATTATCAACAAGCTAAGATTCCTTGAGTAACTCTTTGCTGCCCTGAGGATACTGCCCTCTCCCACTGTGCTCTGCATTTCTTCTTCCACATCCCCCAGCTGTATGTCCAACACCACCTTGCTATGCCCTTGGGTCTCCTTACTCCAGCCACCAGCACTCTGCTTCCACCTTCCCCCACCCCAGTGCACTTATTTCTGTGCAACAGAACTGCAGGTGATGGGCTGATAACAGCACTAAATGATCTTAGTGGTTTCTTCCAACCTTAATGATTCTATGACTCAAAGATGACACACATCTCCTATGTACATCTACTACCTGTGTGATTTTAATATTAAAGACTTACTCTGTTAGACCAGTAACTGAGTTAAAGCAGACTGCCTTTTATTTAAGGCAATCCAGGTACATTTGTTAAAGAAAAAGTATTTTTAAGTGAGCAGCACATAGGCAAAAAGCCTTTATATATGAGAATGGTGTCTGCATGATTTTTTCAGTGATAAAAAGCACCGAAGTACATCCATGTATGGGAAACATTTTAGATTTAAATTTCTGAAGACTAAGCAATAAAACAGCAAACTATTACTGGGAAAGAACAGCTCCATACATACAAGTACATACATAAGTCCCTATTCACTTGCTAAAAGACAGCATTGCAAAGTAGGAGTACACTTTGCTCACTGTGAAAATAAGAGATAATGCTGCCCCGTCCTAAGCCACTTAAGATCAGATATAGCAAAGCAGTTTAAAACAGATAGAAATCACCTCCTTAAAAGGAAAGCCAAAACTGTAAGTCACAGGATGACTACTTGATTCACAGTTTACTCAAGTTAATGAAAAGATTCCAACTCCTGCAGATTTCAGCAGATTACAAAACAGGTCCCACAAGGGAAAACATTCCAAGTCACAAACATGATATTTTGATACCTAATTGCCACCATTGCCTATTATGAAATTCTTAGCATAAATTAGGGAACAAATACAAAAATCTTGGTTTCTCACTTTAAAAAGGCATGAAAGGGACACTCAAGTTTTTGAAGAGAACTAGCTTCCCAGCTGTTATCATAAAATACTACAGCTGTTCATGTCATTGTAGCTAATGACCAGTTGCACTTTTTCAAAGAATGTAACACAGTATGACCATTGTAATCAACATCAAACTGAAACTTGGCAAACATTGTGGAAAAAGGACTAAAAAAATTATTTAAATTGCTGCATTTGATGTTTTAATTTTGTTTGTGGATATTGTTTTGTTTCTTCTGGGGGGAACAGGAAGGGATTTTTCTTTGAATGGCCGTCCATTCAAATTGTCCATTATTTTAAACTCCTTGAAATAAATGACGGTAAGTGAAACGTATTAAATTATCAGATTCGTTCTATGCAGTAATAAAAGCAGAATCAGCCAAGCAGTTCCAAATTTGTTGTTAAAAAGAACTTTGCTGAGTAGAACAATATCTCAAGTCCAAAGTAGACGATGAAACAACTTTTCTCTGAGGCCACCAAGAGGGCAGGTTTCACCATCTAGAAGCTTTTATTTGTTTTCTTAACTGTGTCACTGTGTATGAACAAAATCACATTTTCCATAAAGATGTAAGCACACATGCAAAGGAAGGCGAAAGTAGGAAAGCAAAAAAAAACACAGATGCAGAAAGAATTTGAGATCTCTCTCTCAACTGGAGCATTATTCTTTGTCAGATGGAGAAAAAGCCAGGGCAAAGCACGCAAGCCTATAGTTCTCTGCAGAACTCCAAAAATCACTATTTCATGCAATTCTATGTCATTTGTAGAGAAAATACACCACCATATTTCTCTCTAGCCACATGCCTTCCCCTTCAATATCGCCCACAGAGGACTGTAAACCAGAAAGCACAAGCTCTTGTGCTGCTTTGTCCTTAGTTATAATAAAAAAATGAACGTTTATTTTACCAGGTTTCCCACTTTAGGAAATAATTCCAGAAGAATTCCAAATGCTTCAGAAAGAAAACCACACAATCACACATGCTGTATACCCAACATACAGCCACAGTAAAGAAAGATAAAAAGCTCATGAACAAGAAAAGCAAAAAGAAGATGACAGGCTGAGCCTCTTTTTCTCTCCCTGAGCCGTTTATCTAGACCATTAACGATTTCTTTT
This sequence comes from Lagopus leucura, assembly GCF_019238085.1. NCBI lineage: Eukaryota > Metazoa > Chordata > Aves > Galliformes > Phasianidae > Lagopus > Lagopus leucura. Next base: position 40,108,057 of record NW_024962264.1, read on the forward strand.
CAAATGATGGGTACTCCAAAACATGAACAATTGGGGAACTGGGCTTTTATCCGGCCACACAATTACTTGGCTGTCACTATCAGCAAGGAAAAAAAAAATTGCATAACCCACCTTCACAAAGACACTCACAAATGCTTAAATTAGAAGTTAAACCCTAGTCACACTAAATTAGGTTAAAAAAAACTGTAGTTGGGATTCTATTAATTAAGCCTATTGAACAATGCCCAGAGTGAGTGTTAAACACTGTCTGCAACATCACATCTGCATAACCCATTATTAACACATGTTATTTTCACCATTCTAATCGCAAGGTCAAAGCGCACTTCCTTTCTTGTGGCGGTGCTGTTCAGGCCTGATATTTCTGTGTAACTGGCAAATATCAGAGAAAACATTACAGCACAGTTTGCTCTGCAGGAGGTTAGTTATTCTGATTTTGTTGTTGAGAATTTAACCAGCACAATCAGGTAACCTTGCTTTAGGTTTTTAGCTTGATTGTCTAGTCAGATTTGTAATCTTCTTTCCCTCCAGTCCATCAGTTCTACACTGGGCAAGAACGAGCACAACTCAAGGAAGATATACTGGCTGAGGTCAATATGCTGCAACAACATTACTAAGATGCACGCATTTAAAAGATGGCATGGAGGAAAAGGAATGTGGTGGAAAATAATAGCAGTTTTACACCAATACCTCTTTCCACCAGTGTGCATTTTATCCCATTTAAAAACTTCTCAATTTGGAAAACCAGAAAACGGAAACTTGAATTATTTTATTCATTCACATCTGCATATCTGAGAGATGGGAATATAGCTATTACTACTGCTAAGATTCAGAGCAATCACATTTTCAGCAGCATTTCTTATTCTTTCTCTGGCACAGATATTTTGCATAATCTATACTAAGTTCTAAACCTCCCATGCTTAGTTTTTAAGGTGGAGGCTTTAAAGTTCACTCACCCATGGTGAACTTCAGTTTTTTTCAGGCAAGTGTTACTACCTTCATTAAATATTACCTTCCTGTGCTAATTAACTTCTGAGCCTGGTTGCACAGACAACAAAGCATGAGCGTTTATACTCACTCTTTTCCTACATTAACCAAAACTACCGCCATCTATGCTAGCTCTCAGAGCTCTTTGCAAGCTACAAGTTAAAACTAACAGTCATGCTGCGAGTTTTCAGTGTTACTGCTAGGCAACCCGCAAGCAGCAGCTGAACTGCAAAATATAGACATCCTTCTGTGACAAGTTGGGGAGAGCTTGAGCAGCACACTGACAGTGGAGCTACTGGCTGAAAAGAAAGCCACAGAGTCAGCAGTTGGCTGCAGAATTACAACACAAGTCAGAGGAAGAGTCATAACATACTTCCCCTGTTCTCACATGCTTCCCCGGGCACCTACAGATGCCTATAGATGCATAGTCAAAGGAAACAGGTTGTGTTTGGTGAACCTCTTACGCTAAGTACATGCAACACGATGACTGCTAGCAGGCAGCACTTAGGCTGCTCAACATGCTTAGTCAGAAAGGTTGGAAGAAACGCAGGAAAGAAACATCAACAAGAAGAGAAAGCTTACTGACTCTTAAAAGGAAGAAAGTATTAAAAGAGACTGAAATCTAAAAGGAAGATGCAGTAGAACTTCAGTACAGCACAGTTGTATTTCTAAGTAGAAAGAAGTTTAAGTGTTAGATAGTCAGCAGTGTTTTCAAAAGCTTCATGAAATGCAATATAAAAAGGAAAAAACACCAACAAACACGTGCAATGTGGACACCACACTCACAAACACCCAGGAATTAACCTCTGATGCCTTTCCACTCCACTCTTTCTCCTCTCCAGTTCCAAGTACAAATGGTATCAGTCAGAAATTGTGTTGGTGCAATTAAATCTTGAATAAGGTGGTCACATTCTCCTCGTACACTGGTGGTGCCAATGTTAACATGCCTAACCTTGATTATAAAAATAGACAGTCAGTTTGTAATGCATGTAAATGACTGTCAAAGAGGTGCAGATCTGGAGGTGTCATTTCAACAGTATCAGCTTTCTGGTGGGGAGAACAAGTGAGGTAGGAATGAGTACTTGGATTTTTATAAGCAGCAAATTTTACCATCATAGCATTTACTGTCTCTGCTTCTCTACATCTGGTCTTCTATCTCTTCCTCCATCCAACAGTTAAACAAGAACATAGCTGGGGCACTCCAGCACTAACACACTGCAATCTCCAAGCTGAGTGGCAGAGCCCCTCAGTGAACCACAGGCTTACACAAATGAGGCTGCACACACACTGAAGTGATTTTTAGACTTGGGATGATACATTTCACCATTATTGACTCAGAAGCCATAGAAAGATCTTTCCTGGGGGAAAGTCAAGGTAAATGACCAGTTATCAGAACAGGAAATGATTTAAGCACTCAGCTGAAAAAGTAATGCACAACACCAACTCGCATTTACTCCTGAAACCACATATAAAAGGATGTAAGAAGGCACCTCTTCATGAAGATGATTTGAAGTGGCTGTTACTTCAGAAACTTGTGGGTTCTTTTATGGCACATTCTTAAGAAAATAAAAAGAGTAAAACAGTATCTTTGTATCTTACAGTACCGTTAAGGGAGTACTTCTCTCCATATTCTTTCAAGTAGTAAAGAAGGAACTATCCCCCACAACATGGTGCGTATCAACATCGCTAGGAAGCCTTAAATGAACCAATATCCATACCAAACAGACTACCTAAATTTTTTACTCCTGTACTTCAAGTAGAAGGTACTCAGCAAAACAGAAGAAACTGAAGAAGGACTATGAGTTTGGAAAAGAAAAGCTATAAGAAGTAAGCAAAAAGCTTACTTTATTAACACTACTCCAAGTGTCTTTTGGCAGAAATTTCCTCAAGAACTATCTGGTGGGAAGAATTCTGAGAGTTCTAGCAATCATGGGACTACCTGAAATGTAAAACAGATTTGACTATACAACTTAATACTTTCCTTTTTTTTTTTTTTTAATCTCCTTGCCACAATCTACAAAGAAAAGCAAGAATAACCATGTAGCACCTATCATCTCTAAGTGAGATGCATGTAATGGATGTAGATACTGCTGAAACTGGGAATTGACAGCAAAGAGGAAACAACTGCTCTGTACAACATTCCCCTATGGAAAATTACCTCCATTGGTTCATATTTTCCACTGAAGTTAAAGGCTGATAACACCCAGCATGAACTCCTCTTTCAAGTTTCTCACTAGCACCAGTGGTATCAAAAACACTAGTTCTCTCGCAAGACCCAGACAAGAAAAGCATGAAACAGCAGAAAGCTTTAGCCAGTGTGCAATTCAAAAGCAGAAAAGGATTTTAAACACACAAATAAGGCAGTTATTTTCTCTCATCTCACCTCATATCAGTCTACATCATGAGAAGAATCTCGCACCAATGCAATATCAACTGCCTAAGAAAAGCATCCTTCAGTACACGCATGGTTTTTCTCTAAGGCTGTGCAGTAAAAGGCTTGTTTAACTAAAGGTCTTATTTACAAAACTATCTTAATGAGTAAGAGGTAAACTGAGTTCACAAATCAAAATAAATCACCAGCTTAATTACACAAGCATAACTGTCAAGCACTGTACTTAGCTTTTGTTTAAATTTCTCCTTACTGCATTCCCAATCCTTTAAAACAAGTGCAGTCATTAGTCACTCAGGCACAAGTTTACAAAGTGCAAGAAACACAAGACTGCAATACCTAGGCAACATCCAACTGACAGAAGCCATTGGTTTTTAGAAGTATTAACTGAGTTCTGACCATGAGATACAAGAACATAGCAGTCAGACATAAGAAAACAACAAGCCAGCCTCAATTTCCCTTCTAAGTTATCCTAACTCGAGCCCTAAGCAAGCAAATTCACTTGTGCTCTGTTCTCAACTGCCCCTCCTATGGCTTGCTTCATGAAGATACCAGGGGATCTTCAACTACAAAGCTAGCAAAGCCATTCTTTCATTGAAGGAAAATAGTAAGGAGCAGAAACTCTTCTGCTGTAGCCATGCTATGCGGGCTGCTCCAAAAGTAATGCCTCCCATTTTATTATGTTGGCCCATGATGTCAGGAGGTACATGTTGGTAACACAGAAGTAGATGTTGAACCTTCCCACCAATATTTCATTACAGTTTGTTGCTGTGTGACAGATGGTAGCAGAGGGGCAGCCTGACAAAACGGCACCTGACACAGAAGCACTTATGAAGCAAAGGTGTGTCACTGAACTCCTTCGTGTGGAGAAAAAGGCATTCATCGACATTTGCTGAACGTCGATGGAGACCAAACAGTGGATATGAGCACAGTGAAGCAGCGGATGGTGCATTTCAGCAGTGGTGACAGTAACACAAAAGACAAGCCACATTCCGGATGGCCATGCACAGCTGTGACAACACAAAATTAAGAATGCCTCCATCAGCTTGTGTGCATGAATTTGCTAATGGCAGTGACTACGTTGAAAAATAGCACTTTGTAGCTGAGAACATGCTCTACCAAACACTGGTATTGTGCTTTTTGCATCTGTTGTCGTTTCCATGGAAATTAATAGAAGGCATTAGTTTGAGAGCAACCTAAGTACCTTTCTGACAGAACTGCAGGCAGATTCTCCATCTGATAGCATCCCTTAAATCCAGATGCAGGCTCCCTCAGAGCATGAGTGCCTTCTCAAGTATTACAAGGATAAATTTAATTAATTAAAACAAAAATAGAAACAGCTACAAAGCAAATCCTTCCTCTCCCTCGTGAAGATCTGAGGGATATTGAACTTCAGCATTCTCACTGGAGAGGCACAAAACCATTTCATCTACTGTCATTAGACAGTTGTAATATCCAAGTAGGATCGTCCCTTGCCATAGATTTCCTCATACTTAAATTTAAACCAAAAGGCATACCATATTTACCAATGCTACTGACAGTGAGGTCATCATGCAGAATTAACACATAAGGACAAGCCAGCGCTTGCACAAAACATCCAAGCTGGAAAACATTACATTTTACAGAAAGAGAGAGGCAGGCTTCCGTAGTACACCTGTTCTGGCTCACTGAAGGTCAGTTTGAAGCACGAGCCCTAGCAGGGTACGTACGAGTCTCCCTGGACTAATGGAAACTTTAAACTTCACGGCTAACTCCCATTATTGACAGCAATAAACACCAGTTTTACCTTTCATCTGAATCTGAAGTTAACACTGATGGCTAACATTGATTGGGACTGACATTCATATTATATTACAAACAACTGACAGCCTGAACATTAGACAGTTGGAAATTCAGAGACAGAAGAGACCGGTGCCTACTTTTTTGAGTGTCATTAATTGCTGATGTAACTGCGAACATCTGCACACAATGCACAACATGAGATTGCCAACACCAAGGATCAAGAGTCATGGCAGCAGATCATCTGAAGAGCTGAGATTCCACTAAAACTCCACTTTCTTTCAAACAAGAAAATCAACCAATTCTCAAAAAGTACACAGTCATCTGACATGCATGCAAGAATCCAAACAACTACTGTGCCTAGCTAACAGCGAGATTTCCAAAAATATTGCTTTCATTTCTTTGTATGACCATTACAGCTCACTTTCAAAGTTTTTATTTAGGATTACTCTGCTTTAGAGCAGTATTTCTAGAAGGTGGTAATGCAACACTGAATATTTTGAGGAGGTCAAGTAATCTGATACACGGCTTCTCCCTCCAGGTTGGTGGGTTCAAATCCTGCTAATGTCAGTAGTGACCACAAGCTGTTGACATCAGACAGCTGTTCAGTGACCCATGAGGAATGAGCTAGTACTCCCAGTCCAGCTTTTCCTGGACAGGTATTCCCACCTTCACAAGAGCAACCAAGCCCATGCTTTGGCTGGTGAGTCTCGGGACTTAAAAGCACTATGGGTAAGGAGGAGCTTTCTCAGTTCTGAAAGAAAGCAAGAACTTATGAACAGCTCAGTCTGGGCGAAGGCTGCATCATACATCTAACAAGAAAGAATGGAATGTCTATCTGTAAACACGTTGAGTCAGCGTTTGCTGCAACATTATGGCATCCTGAGCCTTGATCCCGACAACCTTTGAATGTACAGGTTACCTTACTTGCCTCTCAAAGCATTGCTCCTCTACAAGATCAAAAAAAAATCCAATGATTAAAGATGATGTGCCTAATTTGCATCAAAACATACGTACTATGCTAGGGAGAATACAAAAGTATATCAAAGAAGTACTACTGCAAATGCATGCTGTGGATTCCTTTCCTTTAACTCCAAATAATCTAATTTTGTCAGCTCTACCAAGAATTAATTTGCTCCTGGAAATTTAACATTACACAGACTTGAATTTCTTCCTTACATCACCCGCTGCCCAACCATTCCATATCTGAAAATTTCACTCCAACTGTTGAACGTAATTTTATACCAGTTGCATCACAGAGGTAGGAGAAGACCAACACTTTTTTAGCATTTGGGGCTCCAGAGCCATTCTTCCCTTCTCCCAATAGCATTTTTTATTTATATCAGTTTGAGCGCAGTTCAGAAGATTCAATAAGCAATGCAAAATGAGCATGAGATGAAGTTCTCACCTACAGAAATACCCCACTTCTCTGTCTGCGTGACTCCTTTGAGTGCAAGAGAAAAGCCCACAACAGCCCACCTCAGAGGCAGCATGCAGCCATAAGCAAACCGCACGGAGCTGCTGGAACTGTCACCTCCCCAAACCCACCCCATCACTGATAGCAGTGCCTAGCCATGACTTCCATGAGCCAGATCTCAACTGGCATCTTTGGTCACGTGCCAGCAAACTGAAAGGTTCTACACACACACACAGGAAAAACAAAAAAAAAAACCACCAGCACACAAACACTGGCAGAGAATAGCTTAATCTAGAGCCTACATCCATATGCTACAAACATTTCTTTTCCAAACACAGCTTCAATATTTAAACTTTAAAGGAAAAAGCCCAAGTTGTTTTCACTTTTCACAATTCCTTTCATAATTCTCTTAATACCATCAGAGTACCTGGCTTGCCTTGAGGAACATCAGGGCTCTCCACTAATAGACACAGGTGCTTACAAGGTGTTGTTGCCTTTTTTTTTTTTCCTTTTAATTCATTTAAGCCTTGCAAGCTTTCTTCAATTGCTCATCTCAGGAAGACACAAATCACACCCCACAAAAAAACAAGGCAACTTTTTCCCTATCTCCATTATCACCACCAATTGTTTTCTTTCTGGATTTCCTTACAGTCTGTAGGAAGGCAGAGTGAAGGATCTATACAAAGAATAATCCTACAAAGGACCAGTTTACTGTGCGCTACTCCCCTCAGGTGCTATTTTAAGGCCTTAGAAGGATTTAACTATGTAACAGAACAAGTAAACATGTAACAAATGTTGGGACCTAGGACAGCACTTGGAGTTGAGATGAAGAGACACCTAAGCAGCACAGACGCTTTGCCCAGTACTTCCTCAGTTTAACAAATTTGATTTCTAACTGCGTTATAAAATTTTATCTAATCATACATACTAAGTTTGCTAAGAAAATGGTTCCTTGAGATACGACAAACTTATTGGCACACGTAAAAAATGGAAACCTACCACTGAAGCTACCAAGGGTTGTGTCAATACAGAAATAATGGTTCCAACCCTGCAGTTCTTATTTATATGAGCATCTGCTTGAGTCCAAGGGAGTTCTGTCACACATGAGATCAAGACGTTTGGTCACACGTCAGGATTTTAAAAGGAGAAAAACGAAAAACAGCCATCCCATGACGGCAATGAAGGCTTCCCAACACAACAGCCATCGCTGGACCTCGCAAAGATAAGCATCAGCTCAACATCACTGTTTCAGGCTTCTAAAGCCTACTGGTAGTGTGACAGCACAGACCGCATACTTCATCTGCAAACATTCCAGATAGGAGAAGATAAATTCCTAAGCCACTTCCAAAAAATATCTTATTGAGCTTGGAATTGCATTTTTTACAACATCCGAAGAGCTGCAATTTCATCCGGGGGAAAAAGGACGTTAAAAAAAAAAAAAAAAAACAAAACGAAGGAGGAGAAGGGGGGGGGGGAGGAACGATGGGGAGGCTTGAGAAGACGAGTATGTATAAACACAAACGCAAAATAACAACAGTCATTTGCTTTCCTAAATAGTCCGCACGTTAATCGTGCGGTTCTGGCACCCACTCACGCCAGTACGGCAGCGCGTACGGCTCCGCTCCACTCCCCGGGCTCTGCAAGGATGCGCGCAGCCCCCGGCTCCGGGCTCCCAACACCGGCTCCGTGTGCCGGGTGGATGCGCCGCATCCCAGCGCGCCAGGCGAGGCGGGCATCACGGCAGAAAAACGCTACCGAGCGTACCGCACCCCGAGCAACGCACATGGACCGCGCAAACCGGGCGCTACCCCGGTAAATACGACCTTGGTCCACTGCAGTGTTGTTAATCCAAACGGGCTGTGTTTATACGCTGCGGCTCACGGCGCACGCACACCTCGGGCTGAGCGCAATCATGGAGCCGCGGCGTGGGGGTGCGGAGCCCCCTGCACATCTGCGCACGCACGCACACACACACACACACACACACACATACACAGCCGGCCGCGGTGCGCCCGCCGCCCGACTTCACACCCCAGCAGGCCGAGCCCCGCGTCCGAGGCGGTGCCGGCGGCGGAGGAGGAAGCCTCCTCGGCCGCTTCGCCCGGCGCCCCGGAGCACGGCACGGCCCTGCTGCCCTCATCCCCCGGCTGCCGGGATCCCCAGTGCCGCGGGGGCGGGCGGCCGTGCAGGGGAAGGGAGCCTCAGTCGCAGCGGGGCCGTGGGTAGGGAGAAGGGGACGCGGAGACCCGGAGAGAGCCAGGGAGCGGGGGAGGACGTCCGGGGGAGCGGCTGGCGGGGGAGGGGGCCGGGGCTCCCCGTCTCTCCGAGGCGAGCCCCGCGCAGCGCCTTCAAGGCGGAGAGGGAAAGCGGGGAGCGGGGCGGGGGAAGGAGGGGGGGAAATGCTGCAATGGAGCGCCGGGCAGGAGGCGAGGGGAGCCGCAAAGCCCTCGGCCGAGCCGCTCTCCGGCCGGTACCCGCCCCGCCGCCTCCCAGGGCGGGCCGCCCGCGGCGCAGCGCAGCGCAACACCCACCTTTCACCACCCTGTCGGTCGTCGACAACTTGGGCTCGCTGGCCTTGTGCTCCGACATGTCCGGCGGCGCGGCGCTCCCTCGCGCACAGCGGGCACGGGCTGAGGCGGCCGCCGCTGCGGGCAGCGCTCCGGCTGCTGCGCCGGGGCCGAAGTTGCCGCGTCCCGCCGCTCCGCTGGGCTCGGCTCTGCGCGCGGTGCCTTCCTCCTTCGTCTTCCTCCACCCCCGTCCTCCTCCTCCGCCTCCTCTTCCTCCTCCAGTTAATTATTTCTCGCTTCCAATCACGCCTCCCGGTCGCTGGAGATCGCTCGCTTTCCCCCGCTCCACAGAAAACGGCGGCGACAAACAACTGTCAGGCGGCGGCGGCGAAAAAGCCCCAATTCGCACCGAGAGCCGTAACCACCGGCTGCACGCACAGCGGCCCCGCGCTCGCTCGCTTCCTTCCTCCGCACCGCAGCGCCGGCTCCTCCCGCCGCCGCCGGCCGCCGCTCTGGGCCGGGATCCGTCTTTCCCCCCACCCACCCCCCCCACGAGGGTCTCTCCCCGCACACGCAGCGGCCCCGGCCCCGCGGCGCCGCACACGCTCCGCGGCACAGCCCCCCCCGCCCCGCGCCGCCCTCCCCGGCTCCCGCACCGCAGCGCCGCCATTGGCCGTCGCGCCGTGCCACTCACTGTCAGGTAGCGCCTCCCGCCCGCCCACCGCCGCCGCGCCGGGGCCGCCCAGGTGCGCCGCCACCCGCGCGCGGGGCCCGGCCTGCAGCGCCCCGCCGCGGGGGATCGGCCGGGCGCGGAGGGACCCGGGGTTGCCACTCAGGGAGGCTGCGCTCCGGCTGCCGCGCCCGGAGCTCGGTCTTGCCGGCGGCCCGCCATCTCATCGCGGCCCCATCGGCGCCCCGCTCCGTGCCGCTGCTGGGCGGCAGCGCGCGGCCGGGTCCCCCAGCGCATTATGCAGCGTACATGTTGTTTGGGGCTTGTTTGTACACGCAGTGGTTCAGGAGGAGCTATCCCTGACTGATTTTATGACTAATTTCCAGAATAAGGCTGAACTGTTCCGGTTTAGTTTAATTAAAGAGGAAAAGAGGGCACACCTGTTCTGGAAGGGGGATGTTTAGAGAGCATTGTTGAGTAACTTGTGTGTGGATGAGCCAAGAACCCGGCTCCCCATTCCCCTCAGGGTGATGTGCAGTCTGCTTGTCTAGCAGATACTGCTTCTCCAGAAAGCCACAAAGAAAATAATGGAGCAGTTATGACACATCCTCTCTGCTTTGATTTGCCTGGCACTTTTTTTGGACATTTTATGGGCTCTCCTTGTAGTATTTTCACACTGAGCATGAGAAGACACTGTAGCCAGGCCTTCAGAACAGCAGCATGCGTTCAGCTCATAGAATGGCTTGGTTGGAAAGGACCTCAAAGCTTACCAAGTTCCAACCCCCTTGCCAAAAGCAAAGCTGCCAGCCACTAGGTCAAGTACCAGATCTTACCCAGGGCCCCATCCAACCTAGCCTTAAACACAGGGCATCTGCAACCTCCTTGGGCGGTCTGTTCCAGCACCTTACCACCCTGTCAGTAACAAACTTCTCCTGATACCATTCACACAGCAAGTTCCTTGCAGTGTGGTCATCCTTCAGTCCCTTGAACACAAACTAGCTGGGAACAAAGCTCCTCTCAGATTCCTCTTGAAATGGTACCAAAGAATCAGAGAACAGCCAGTGCTCAAACAAGATATTTGGTGCATGCTCAAATAAGTCCCAGAGTTGATGACAGCAATGCATGAGGCTCCCCCAATACTATGTGCAGTCCCAAAGATCCAAAAGCACAGAATAACCTGCACAGGAATACCTTCCACCAGCCTCCCTGTGTTTGGGAAGTACTGCTTAGCAGCACACAGTGCCCAGGCACAGAAGGAGAAGCAGCACATCAGGAATGCAGCACAGCCAGTATATTTGGGTGTTACACTGTGTGGGACACAGCTTTGTGAGTTTCAGACGACCAGTTGGGATCTGTCCTTCTGTGACTGCAGGCTGTTTGCATGAGTCACTTTGATTCTTCTTGATAGGCTGCTAGAGCAGAGACACTGGGTCTTGCAGCTCACACTAGCTTCCCCCATTAGTCACAGGACAAAGATTCAGCTCCGATTTTTTTCCAGTGAAGAAGTATGACTGTTGCTGCTGACCTAAACAGTCAGTGTCACAACTCCAGAATGTTTATAGGAATTCTGAAAGCTACCCAGCTTCTTAGCAGTTTTTCTTATAACTTTTATGATACGCCATCTAGGCCTGTCAGTGTTCTCCAATTTTGTCTCATGAAAGGTCTTAGAATCTTGATTATGCATCTCCTGCACGTAGCCTTCCTTTCCAAGGCAGAATCCCCATTTCAGATAATTTCTTTTTAACAAGTTTTCAGATAAGCTTATGTAAGATAAAGGTGAGTACCACTGCCAAATTCCACATCATGTCACATCTACAAGCTACAGTATGGCCAGATTTCAGTTCACAGGTAAAAGACCTCATGTTGCTTCATTGTGACGTGGTGCATTTTCAACCTCCTGACTTGCTTCAGTGGCATTTTCAAATCCCTCATCTGTGCCATGAGGGAAGGAAAGAGACAAAAATCACACAATACCTCCTGTTTTCTTGTAACATAGAAGTTGAAAAAAAAAAAAAAAAAAGTATATCTGTATTTCAATCCATGTTAGTAGTAAAGGTTGTATAAATCGCTCAGTGCTTACATGTTCCTTTCCACCCCTCCCCATCTGCAGGTTCTTCCTTCAGCTGTTTCTCACAGGATCTCCTTTACCGCAGAGAGATTTCTTTTTCACAGAATCTGAGTTCTATTATGTTCCTTTCATTTAACAGTAGAAAGAGAACATGGAGATCACCTCTTTGAAAGGAAAGAACAGTCCATAGATTTATGGGCAAATTCTGACACACTTGACTTCTTGAATCATGAAGCCTTGGTAGCATTGTTAGTAGGCTCATCCCCTAGTAGGGCAGAAGCCCAGCATAGCAAATGAGGAGATCTCATTTTCTGAAGAGCAGTCACTTCTGATCACAGGTGCTGGAGACAAGGCCTTTGAGAACTGGGGTTGTGGGGGAAAAAGGGAATCGCTTCAAGTCTGAAGTCAGTCCTCTCTTTCTCTTTGCCTCATATGGGCACTCATTTTCCATTTTAGCTGAGACATGACAATTCTTCTGAGTGCATAGCAGCTCCAGAAAGCAGCAGTGCCCATCTGAAGTGGAAGGAGGAATAAATGGCCTTGCAGGTACAGGCTAACAGACATAAACCTTGTCATAGGTCCCATGCAAAATTTAGGTGGCCTGCACTTTTGTTTAGGCATCAAGATGAAGATAAATCTCTAGACATGTAACTATACATTTGCATACTGACTCAACTAGTTACGATTCTGCTTAAAAGTATTGATTGTAAGACATAGCATTTGAATTTTTAATCATCATTATTACAAGAAAAACCACTCCTAGCAGTAGGAAGCTTGTCCGTCATGCCTTAGTTTTAGTCCCTGGAACTTCTGGCTTTGAATACAATAAATGTAAGTTTGACAGTGTCTTGGAGTGAAAGTGCTTTTGAGTGTTACAATTACTACACAGAAAACAGGTGCAGCAAAGTTAGTCTGGATATCTGTGCTGTCTTAACTGATTGTTTTCCTGAATTTTCTTTTAAGAGAGATCAGTAGTTGTTTCAGTTTACTTCCCTTCAGTGTGAAAGTGATGGGATTCTTAACAGCTGTGTATCCAAGTCATAGGCATAGTGCCAACAACACAGTTGTCTACAAGATTAAAGCTGTTACATAACTAGGTGCCATTGACAGTGCATTTTCAGGAGATACAATCCTAGGCTGAAGTTCACAGTGCCAACTATGAGCACTTAAAACTTCCAGAAGATCTACATTTATTTACGTCTGACAAAATTTAATTTGACAGCGAGTGCTGTATGCTAGCCCTGGAAAGCCAGTATAATTTATTACTGCCATTTGGTTTCATCATATCCAAGAGAAGAAATTCACGCCAGTGCAAAAAGCTCTATAACAACTTGGATCACTCATGAGAGGGTCAAGGGGCATCATCCGATGGCTTTCTTGACAAATAGTTTCTCACAGTTGTGCTACCCCAGTACACAAGAAGGAGCTAGATAAAGGGCCTGTAGCAGGTAATGACTGTCTCATCTGCCTTTGCTTGTAAAGAGATAGAAAGAACAGACAACAAGACACAGACACTCCATGAATCACTTCATGCATTCTTTCATCTTCCCATACGTGGTCCTCACACACCAACTTCAGCATTTAACCTATGGCATGGCCAACCCCTGGAACTCTGCATGTTTCCCCCTTGTGCACATCTGTTAGGCATTTGGTTCAGCTCCCTGTATTGGTTCTGGGTTAGGTCATGAAGCTATTAACAGAACTTATGCGCACTGTTAACGATACTGTGCCCAGTTCAGAAAACAAAGCAAAACAATTTTACAGAGTCATGGAATGGATGATAGCAAAATTAATTATGTTGGAATAAACTACAAGTCATGGCATCAGCAATACTGGAGAGAGAAGGCAGGTTAGCTCCAAATTCCAAAGTGATGAATCTACATGGAAAACAGTAACAAATGGTGTTATGAGCAATTACAGGGAGCCTAACTGACATTTAGGAAGAATCTACAGATAGAAATAATAATTAAACAAACTAAAATATAATAACCTTGAATTCTGGAAACATAGCCCCTGCAAAGACTAACCTGCTTCCCATAGGCTTCAGGATAAATGAAGCACAACTATTCATCTGCAGACTAAAATGACAATATCTGCATTCAGAGTAAACCTCTGGTGCAGAGTTAATCTGCAGGTCATACCTGTCGTCCCAAGCCATGTAGGGATTTGAAACAAATCATACAAAGGTCTTCCATCTACCCTCTTTCCAGTACTACAGATATACGAGGCTTTTTACACAGCAGTTTCAGACTTCTTAAGAGGTCTATCTTTCACCAAGCTAACTACATGTTCAGAGAGAGGAAGAAAAAAAAAAAAAAAAAAAAAAAAAAGTGATGACAGTACCTTCTAATAGCATACAAACACTACATAGCAATAGCAGGTAACGAAGAAAGAAAATTAGCTCACCACTTCAAACAGCCAGCCAAGTTCAAGTGCTGTTTCTATACAGAAAGACACTGCTTCCTCAGCTGCTAACCCATAAATGATGGCAAGGAGGGGTGAATTCATACTCCTCCCTTCTGGCCACTCAGGTACATTGCATGCACCTGAACTCTCTGGGTTAGCCATGCCTTCTCACCTGGTGTTGAACCATTGGTTCAGGCTGTGACCTGGCAATTTTGTTGCAATACTGCGTTAAGCACTAAGGTGAAAACCTGGACTAAGTTTGGGATCAAGTGCTGGAGCCAACATGAGTCAAGACACCAGAGACACAAAGATAAGTACATACTGAAATGAGCAGCATAGTCAGAAAACCACAGAGCCAGAAGTTTGGAAGTCGGCAAGTCCCTATCAGGAGGTAAGTCAGATCTGGAACAAGGTGAGGTCTAAGAGCTGAACACAAAGAAGGCAGGAACAGGGATCAAGACTAAACAAACAAGAATGAAAAGCAGGAGAGATAGAAGTAAAACCACAGCCAAATGGCACTGCAGGCTGCCAAGAGCAACTGGTGGAGTTGTCTGACACATCTGCTGTTAGAGGAAATCAGCCAAGCCTGAGTTCCTGCACAGCTGGGCCACAGTCCCAGTCGCACTATTGCATCCAGCTGCAGGCTAGTAGCCCAAGCAGAGCCCAATAGTGTGGACAAATGGGCACCAGTTTAAAAGTAGACCCACAGGAGTAGCTTGCCCTATAAATATATTGGTGCAAAACAGCAGATTTAATTCAGCTTATGTATCCAGTAGAGCACCACGCTGATTTGCCTAAATGTGTTTAAAATTATAGCTTTAATTAAATGCTGCGAGTCGGTGCACTGAAAAGGCCTTAGTGCAGAAGCAGTAGCTGGATTTGATGGCAGGCAGCAGCGCCAAGGCTCCCGAAAGTGGAAAGGCATCCCCTCATCTCCCCCTGCTGGCCCGCAGCTCCCTGAGCCGGCGGCTGGGAGCACCCAGCTCCGGCTCACCGCTCGGAGAGGCTGCAGGAGGGGGCTCTAGGGAGCAGCCTCCAGCATCCAACCGCTCTCAGATGCTAGCAACGGCATAAAACCCCAGCCCTGCTATCGAGAATTAGTCATTTGCTCCCGGGGAGTTCATCCTACAGGCTCTGGTTCTTAATTAGACGCTGTTCATAATGGAGAATACAGAGTATGGAATTTCACACTGGGCCTTAAGATGTTATCTCAGTGAATATTAAAATCTCCTAGAAAATATAAATTAAGAAAGGAATGGAATAAAACCTCTTTTAAAAAAATGTTCTTGCAGCAGCAAATATCATGGCATACTGATGCCTGTTTAGAAACAAAAGCAACATCTGAAGGAAGTGGGAACAGCAAAATAACAAAATATGTGTTCATTTTGTCTTACAGGCACCTCCTATCTGGTAAGGGTGGTATTAAAACTGACATGCAGCTGGAGCAGCTGAAGAGATCCTGCAGCAAAATAGGGTTACTAGGTGTGGTTAATACCCAGGATGCTTTTCTCCTTCCTTTTTCAGGAGCAATGCTGTTGTCAGAAACAAAGGAAAAAGAGGAATATTTGTAGTTGTTTTTGCAGGAGTGGAGCATTACTTGTTTTCGTTAAGATGCTGTGATATATTATTCATTTCTACTGCCTCTATGGCCAGAAAGTAGTACGGCTTATATCCCTGCCAGTGTAAAGGAAATGTGCGTGGAACACATCCTGGAGTAAATGATTTATTCAAGTGTCAAACGTGCCACCCAAAGGCTTAGTGGTAACAAACAGACCATAACTGGTGCTGGGGTGAGATAACTAATCCAAATAATTTAATATCCAAGGAACCAACTCTGAAAATTTTAATTTAGTTGTCAAAAACTCTTAGAATACAAACTGTCTTCTGATGTATTATTTAAAGTAACATGGTGATTCTGAAAAGGAACAATGGACCAGAACGTGTTTTCTGTATGGACATCCTGTGCTATGCCTTCTCCTTGGCACTTGGCAATGAAGAAAAAAAAAAGGACAGAACAATCTGATCTTTTAAAGTGAGTCTATAAATTCCCAAATATTCATGAAGCAAAACACAAACCTGCAGATTACCATACAGTTTAAGGAGCTCTAATGAATACAATTGTTGTCTTAAATTAAGTGTAAATAGCGTATTCAGGTTGGTTTAGTGGTAGCATTACAAAACATAAAAATCTTCAATTAATTTTCAGTCAGAAATGCCATAATTTATATACTGAGAATCTAGATTCCAACTTACCCCTTTAAGGCTTTAAACTGCAGTAAGATGCAAAGCTGCTTTATAATGGTTATAAGTTACACTTGCACTCACTTAAAATCCATTTTATATTCCCAGGATGATGAAAAGCAGCCCTAACGTAAGGCAGAACCAGGTTTCTAGTTGACTACCAACAGCCCTAACCGACACTGCAAATTCAGGGCTGCAGACTTAACCAAATGCTGCCAAGGGGACTCCCTCCTGCACCAGCGCCCTGCCATCCCCCAGGGCTTTCCTGCAGGGCAGCATGCAGGGTCAGATGTTAATATCCTTAAACAGCAGCAGAAAAATCAACAAGCAACACTCCTCTTCCCCCATATGCACCCACATCATTTAAAAACATCAACCTCAGCATGTCACAGAACATTCTTTCAATCATATTTTAATCAAAGTGCTTTTCAGCTTCTCAGGCTTTATGTAAGAATCACATGAGCTGCTTTAATCTTTCCTCCTCCTCCCTCCTTCAAAAAAAAGTTTCAGTGCTCTGTGCTTACTCAAAGAATGGCACTCAGCACAGCAACAGACACATAAATCTTTTGAATTGCTAAAAAAGTGTTACCCAGAGGCTGGTATAGCTCTAGATGATGACAATCAAGTGCACAGGACTGGAGAACGCAGTTGAAAAGCACTCAGATAATATTTTTTCCTACTAAAATATCCTTATTGGTACAGGGCACATCCATTCTATAAATAGATGTGGCTTGCGGGATAGGGCAATTTCATCATCTTGACTTTAATGGTTTGTGAAAATAATTTAAACCATAAGCAAGGAACAGATATTAACATTATTCAAAGCTATGAAGATGTTACTTATTGAGTGCAAGTAAATATTTGTCAGTTTTTCTTGCCATCTGAACATTGCCAATAAACCTAGCACTTCAGTTAGTTGCTTTGTATGACACTGCCTTCTGCCTAAGAAGGAAATATTTCTCTAACTCTCCTGGAGTTCACAGCTATCCCGAGAGAAATGACTTCTTGCTGGTTGTCTTCCAAGGGATGCTGTCAGCCCCTCAGTAGTTCACTTCGGGTGAAAACAACCCTTGTGCCGAGCCCAGGCCAAGATCATATACCAAATAAGTCCCATTAAAATCTTCAGATAACACTTAAGTGATATTTAAGTACCACAGCACTACCCTTCTGCTCGGTACTGAACTCATCTACTACCTGCAAAGATGGGTTTGTTCCAAGTTAAAATTAGCAAGGGCTTACCCCGACCTCAGTGAGGGACTAGGGAAATCAGCTCCAAACCCTAGAGAACATCCCCAGAGACATGCTCTGCTGAGTTCTTGGGAGTTTTCCACTTCAGCACATCAGCGAGCAGAGGGCTGGTCACAGCTATCTAGGTGAGATGCACAGGAGCGCAAGCACTGTGTGCTTGTGCTGTGTTCTGCCCAGCTGGGCACCCAGCAGGGTGCCAAGGGAGCAGGCATACCATCGTTCCTGTGCCATATCCATTTTAGGCTGCAGTAACCAGGCCTGTGTTAAAGAGCAAGGGGCAGGAGATAATACTGTAGAAGGTGATTCCTGCAATGCAGCTATACGGTTAAATGTGTCCTACCAGTACAGCAAGATCCTACCATGTGGCAGGTGGCCTCAGGAGTGGGTCATGACCGATGTGACTTCACTAAAATGCTTTCATTTTGCTCCATCTTGTCCAGACCCTGTGCTGGCATCTTTCATTCTCGCTCCAATTTCTTCTAAGTGTTGGGTCAGCTGCAAAAAAGGTCTTGTTCATACTGGAAAGAAACAAGACAAAAGGATGCTTCCAACACCATATAATTAGTGTGCAAAGCATGACCACAGATAAAATATAGATGCATTTAAAATATGGGAAGCAGACCTTCTGCCTTGCTGATGCAATTATTCATATGCATGGCAACACAAATATGCCGTGGAAGGGAATCTGTGTCAGTGATAATGTTTGCTCAGATATTCACTTGCATATTCATGGCCTCATATGGAGAATATGCAGTGGGGAATGATTGGTCCACCTACTTCCATTTTTGTTTCCTCAAAATCTTCTTCCTTTGTCTTCCTTTCTTCTTTTTCTCTTCTTTTATTCTGTTTTGTGTGTATGTGTTTTGTGGGTTTTTTAATCATCCCCTCACCCTATTTCATAGGTACTTGGAACAACATTTCAGACAAGTGTTACAGCAGCATGTTTCGTCTTAATAATTCACATTGCATCTTGCATATAAAATCCCTTTCTCCTATATCTTTGTAATATCCAGTTAGACCTCATGACTTTTCTGTCTTTCTCTTTTCCTCTCCTTCTCTCTCTTTTTTCCTTCTCTCTTCCCCCTACCCCACCCCCCATCCTCCCTCCCTTCCTCCTTCTCTTTCCCCTGATCTGAGCTCTGTTACAGTCCCTGGCAGGCAGTGACTGAGAGGGATGGAGAAAGCCCTGCTGTGACATTTTCCAGAGGATCTTTCCCAGGAAGGAGCCACTTCACAGCATTCCCAGAATATACTCTCATAGTGTCCAGAAACACTTTCCAAAGTATTTTGGAGACTTTTAACCCACTCCATTACTGCAAGTGGTCTCCAGTTTCTTCCCGCCTCACATGTACTTTGAATGATTTCAAACCTATGTAGCTCACAAACAGAGGAGGAGATTCATAAACCTTTTGTTTCCTATTTAAAAAAAGAAAAGAAAAAAAAAAAAGAAATTGCTAATACTGCACTAAATACGTAGTCACTGCCAACAGTAACACACAAAACAGCCTGCTTCCATCTGCATTGAGATTTCTCAGACAAGCTGTACAGCATCACTCCATGCTAGGCCTTGGCAATAGTCATAAGATTGGTGGGGAGACACTGCAGAGATGGTGGATAAAGTTAACCAGGCAGGCCTGACATTTGCACAGAACTAAGAAGAAGTTGCTCATTCCCTAGGGGCAGACATCATCACCATTCTTATCTCAAGTTCTGCATATTTTATAAGTCATCAGAGAGAGCACGTTCATCTATAGGATGTTAATATTTTCATGTTATATGTGTAACATTCATGCATAATGTTTGTCTTAGGTGAAGAGCATATAGGAAAACTTATATGAATTAATGCTAAAAAATTACATTCACTTTCTCCCAAGAGTATACTGAATGTCCAAATGGGGGAGGAAGAAGAGAGAAGGCTAAAGATAATGTATGGGTATAGAGCAGTATACAGAGGCTTTCTAGCCTTTCACTTACGTTATGTTAGACAAGGAGTATATATTAATTGTAATCAAGGGCACCTCCTACTGCTCATGTCACTTCTTGGTAGGGCTTCTCCTTTTAGAGATGTGAAAGCCACCACTTGGCATCTTTCATAATGCTTGTGTGGAAGAGCAGAAATGCTGTTACCCTCCTGCCCACCCTGATCACCAGCCACACAGCACCATCTCTTTTCCTTGTGCAGATAAGCTGTATCAAGTAATCAACAGCCAGAGAGATTCACATTTCACATCCAAAATGCAATGCCTGGAAGCTGAATCAGCATAATTCAAACTGGAGACAAGACACACTTCCTGAACAGTGCGGGTAATTAACCACTGGGATTGCTTGCCTTGGAATATGCCATGACATTTGGAGCTTTCAAATCAGGGCTAAGTGTCTATAAAAAGGTGCTGTCTACTTCAATTGCAAGATACCAAACTTGGTGCAGGAACCACTGGCCTAGTTATGCACGTTAGACTAGACAGCCCTCAAGCCTTTGGTGGCTAGGAAACATACATGGAAACACAGCCAAATGTAAAACACAGTTTGCACAAGTGCTGGAAATATACGCTATTTATGAATTCACTTTTGCTGAGTATTATAAGTAATCAAACTTAAAATGAGCTTTTTTGGATACCTGCACTTCTGCTGGAACAAACAGCGTATACAACAGAAAGTGCACAACTGGATGATAGCACAGCTTGAGATGCAACAAAAGCAAAATTCACATAAAATGCAGACCTCAGTCTCCACTGCCTGAGCCTACCCTTTGAGCTCTGGTCACCCACACCAGGCAGCATGAAAGCAAGAACTCCACAGCTCACACCTTGTTGGTTTGCATAAACGTTTGGCTTGAATCCAAAGAGCTAAAACCCATGGCAGCTTCTCATTCCTAGGAATCGGACATTTGAATGCTGGATGTCCTGTGCCCTTCTGCCACCTCCAATTAATTTAAAAAGTTCCTTATGGCACTTTATGCCAGCAAATTCATAAAACCGGCTTGTAGACTAGTTTGTTGGGGTTTTTTTTCCTAAACAATCCACACTGAATACCTGTAGGCAAGCAAAACATGACATACATGAAAACACCAGAGTGGTCTTTTCTTTTTTTGCAGCTCAGTGACAAAGTCTCATATCCAGCCGTTTCATGGCACTGACAGTGAGGCACATTCTTAGTGATACCTGTCCATGTTAGGTCATCACTATTCTTCTTAACTTAGCCAGTTATCCATGCAATGGCCAGATCAACTTCATCACTACCTGGACTACCTATATGGATCTGTGTGCTAAAATTCACCTAATTTAGAGTTTTATTAGAAAAGAAAACAACACTCAGCCCATTCAGCCTTTGCATGAAAACCACTAAAGGCAGTGATTTTTACCTTCCTGCTCAATTAGTTTGTTTTTTTCAGGGAAGCCCCATAGCTCCACAGGCTTTCACTAGAGCTAAATATGTCACCTAAGATTCTTTTACTGCCCAGAAGTACAGTAGAAGTTCAGTACAAAGCTCTCTGAGCCTGTGCTGAAACAAGCTGACATGGTGGTCTTGGAAAACCAGACCATTATGTGAGATGTCAAGCTAAGGTTTCTGCAACTTCATTTCTACTCCATAGGACTGAACTGGACCGACTGGACACATTACAGACTTCCTGTGGCCACAGATGAGCTGTTAGTCATTCTGAATCACAAACTGTCCTTCAGCATTCCTGCATTTTTGATTCTGAGAACTGCAAAGGACAGCCTAGAGCTTTGTGTTGTTTCAAAATGCAATACGTGCCAGATGCCTATTTGTCCACCATGAGGTTATGTAAGAGTGGATAGACAAGTCTTGCTGCTTTTCCTTTCCCATGCCACAGCAGACATGATTTAAATCCTAGTCTGCAACGTTGACTGCGTGTTAATAGCTTTTCACCTGAAAGGTTTGAGGGTTTGAGAAGTCAGGCAGCACAGCAGCACAGCTACGCAGATGGCTGTCAGCATCAGTTTTCCCAGTTTGTGGTTAGATATCAAACCGCTGTACCAGCAATGGACACCAAGGAGTCTCCTGAAAGCTGACTCCCTTCAGGCCTGAGAACTGCACAGTAGGGTTATGTTAGAATTTATTCATTAAAAATTCAGTGGATTTTCAGGATATTTTGATGTATGCGTAACCAAAACTTACAGAAGAACAAACATGCTCTCTTTGATTTTACTGATTTATACTTTTTCTTCTCTTTTCCGTTCTCCCCTACCTATATGACTTTTAAATCCGGCTGATCCAAGCAGGATCTGCTGTGGCAGTGCCAGCAAAGGAAAGCCCTTCATCCCAGTGGCTCAGGCCCGCATGGTGATGCTGTGGTCCCACTTGGATGTCCTCTCCTGGCAGCTGCTAATTAATTACACCATAAGCAGTACAATTTGCTCACCATCCATGCAGTGAAAGAGAGATGAACAACTGCAATGGCTTTCAAGATAAGATTTTTCTACCGATGCTCTTCCTCTGCTGTACCAAAATTCTTGTGGTGAAGTCAGTGAATCACAGCAACATGTAAGTGTTGACAGCTATTTATGTTAGGTCCTTTTGAATTTGTAATCAGAATACGACAGAACTAAAGTAAATGCCAAGAGGTTACTTTACACTCTACTGAACTACATGAAGCGATATAAAGATATTTCAGAAAAGTTTTACAGAGCTGGGAGAAAACACTGCACCCTGGGAAAAAAATTCAGTCTGAGTTGGAGAAAAATGCCCTAACATGGTTCTTACAGGGAGAGCTCATCCCTGTAACACGGTGAGAGCTCAAAGTCGCTTCTTAGCTGCAGCAAGTAGATCATTAACAAAGCAAGCATGTGCATCCAGGCATACCTACAGTAAGATGTGGAGCCAAGGCTTGGGCTTTCTTATGTATTAGATACATGTGTCACTGTGGTAAGTGTCCTGTAGGGGCCTAGCACATAATGCACAGAGAGAAAAAAGAAAAAAAGAAAAAAAGAGGGTGTGAAGGTTCTGGCCTAACCACAGGCAGGATGTAGCCCACAGAGCATTTCAGCAGCCTGCCACATCCTCCTCCTCTGTTTCTTTTTTAGGCTTTATGGGAGTCCCCAGGAACTGCTTGCAAGCAACACAACCCTTCATTCCGCTCTTCTTCTCAGCCTTCTACTCTCATCCCACTAGAAATCACCTAAGAGAAAAAACCTAAATTATGGCCAGAGTAGAGGAACAGAAAGAGCTTGCTTGGTAAATCAATAGACAAAACTGATTTGGAGTTAAAATTCACAAGGAAACTCTGCTTTGTGTCCAAGCTGTACTTTTTCAAACAGCTGACTGTGAGGTATTCAGTCTTTCAGGGTGATTTTCTGCCTGACCACATTGCTATTTCTGAACACGGTTCATACAATCAAGCTGAGCTCCATTTGATGATGCAGTGACATCTAGCAAGGCTCAGACTGACCCAAGGCATGCTCAAATGATCTTGTGATACCGCAGACAGATGATGGGCATAAAGAGATCTGCAGAACAGCCAGTGTGGCAGTGTGGGTGCTTTCCCTGCTCCAGTTCTCTGTTTAATTGCATGTCGTGCCCTTCCATCTCCAAGAGCTTTAATTTACTTTATTCTGAAAGTGAAATAAGACGGAACTGGTAGAGAGGGACTCTGATCACTTCAATCCAAACAGGTGAATAAAACCCAGATTTTGTTGCAGGTGGTCATTTTACAATTTATTTATCACAAAGTATCTTGGCTTAGGAGGGACCTCAAAGATCATCTAGTTCCAGCCCCACTGCTGAGGGCAGAGTTGCCTATCAGTAAATCAGGCTCAAGATCAGGTTGCCCACAGTCCCATCCAAACCTTGATTTGAGCATCTCCAGGGATGAGGAAGCACACACAACTTCTCTGGGCAGCCTGTGGCAGGACCTCAACTTCTTAGTGAAGATTTTCCCCCTTTTGGTTTAAAAATGTTCTCCTTCATCTTATCAGCATCCATCCATGTAAAAAGTCTATTTCCATCCTGTTTATAAGTTCTTTTTAAGTATTGGAAGGCCACAATGTATTCTCCTATAGATCTTCTCCAGGCTGAACAAGACCAGCTCCTTCAGCTTATCTTTGGAAGAGGTGTTCCAGCCCTCAGCAGCTTCATGGCCTCCTCTGGGACCTTTCCAAAAGCTCCACATCATTCTTGTGCTGGAGGCCCCGGAACTGGATGCAGTAAAGGGCTCTTCTTCCAAGATGGGATGAGAGAGCAACTTGTGATGCTGCTGAAGAATCAATAAAAGCAGAAAAAGGCTTTCCAAGCTTGTAGTGACAACCAAAGGACCAGAAGCAGTCCTCAAGTTTCTTCTGGTCCTTCCAGCCACTGTTTTCTGGGCTCTGTGCAGTGTCCGGGTCTGTGGTATCAGCAGCCCACGCCTGGGCACTGTGGGCTGACCAAGGCTGATCAGTGCGGAATGGAATGATAACCTCGAGCTGCTGGTAGTCTTCTCCAACGCAGTTCAGGGAAGTGATGCTCAGTGAGAGCTGAGGCAGAATAGCCATGCAGTGCCTCAGCCTCTCCCCTGCCTGCACTTTCCATCCCCGTGCTGTTCCTGGTTGAGGTTGGGCCTGCTCAGATGCGGGGCTTGTTGGGGTGCTGCATGTGGTCTACAGCACCCATCTGCCACTCCTGTGCCACCCACCTCAGCCATTCCCTGTCCTCCTCTTCCCAAGAAGGGATCCCTGTCTTGGTGGAGAAACAGCAGCACAGCTTCTCTGTTTCTCTTGTCTCCTTAATCTCTCTTCTCACCTCTCCTCTGCACCCTCCAAGACTTTTGCTTACATCCTAACCATACCTGCTCCCCTCACAGGGAAGACTTTTAACATGTCTTTGGTGGGGAGTTGAATACAACAGTCATATATGCTTTCCATGTTCAAAGAGCTTGCTATCATACTTAGGGGTATGAACTTTAATATTAACGTCAGCCTGCTCCATGTCAGTTGTCATTAGTTCTCCTGTCTTATTTGTTGGTGGGTTGGAGGGTGAATGTTTTCTTTCCTTTTCTGGCCAATGTACTCGTGGAAGCCTTTGTCAGTCTTTATGTCCTTTACCAAGGCCACCTTCAAGCGTGCTTTGGAGAACATTGGTGGCCAAGAGGCTTTTCCGCAGGGGTGCTTTCGAGCTGGTTACTCCTCATGTGCCCTGGTGCCTCGCCGCAGCCTTGTAAGCGTACGCTGTCTTCCGTCACCTAGATCATTCTTGAGGCTCTTATATGGGACTGGACCAATTATTGTATACATTCAGTCTTATCAGGTGGTCTTGAACTTGCTCTTCAGTTACTGTGTAAGGGGATGGGAACTGTGCTTATAACAATGACAGAAGTTGCAGCTGTTTTCAGCAATCTCCTGTAGGCTGCAAGTAGCATTCCTAGTTGGCAGGACTGAAGCAGTCTTTCCTCTCTTCCTACCACATCTTCCTCATGTCATGTTGTGTTTCTTGGAGCGAAAACAGCTGTACTAGTGACATCGCACACAGGTGATGGGCTCACCACTGTCTGGGCTCTGTTATTCAAATACTGAGGTTGGCCACGGCTAGAGAGAAGTTTCAAATTTTCAGAAAATCTTGATTATTTCATTTATACGTATACATACACACTAATTTTGGAAATATATGTATGTATTATGCATTTATGCAGCATCCTTTTTTATTCATGCTGATTTGGATGAAGAACAGCACAGCCATTCCAGCAGCATGAAGGAGTTCTCAAAAGTGAGATATCTGTTGTTCTCTCAGCTCAGTAGGGGTCACAGCACTTTGTGTGAATATCTGCTGACACTTCTGACCTCCCTACAGGAAAGCAAGTTTCCTGCTAGCTACAGAAAAAAAAGCTTGCAGATGTGAGCACTCTGAGTTAAAAAGTCATGGAAACTTTTGAAAGTATTATTGCTTAAAGCATTATTGCTCACAACCCAATTTCATGATTTTGAACACTTGGGATTGGCAACGAGGAGACGCTTGGAACAAATGGGCTGTAAATGATAAGTAAGGCCAACAAAATGTATGCTGTGTAAGGAGAATCATATATGATTCTCTCATCCACAGTGGCTGACCTCTAAATAGGGTCTGAAATGCTACTTAGTGAACATTGCTTCAGTAACCTCAGTCTTACTGCCAAAGTCAATACTTCTGTTTGTGGTAACATGGCATGTTACGATACGTGAGAAGGACTGGTCGTAAAGAACCTGATGAAAGCTGGAATGATTGAGGGAACAGATAATGTTTTCAGGAGAAAAAAAAATTAGAAGACATGGAAAATTCTACTTGTTTGGGCAGCTGAGCACAGCAGATGGCAAGATCTTCAGGGAAATAAACACAAAGTTTGGAAAAGCAAGAGTGTGTGTTCTAGCAGTTGCCAGTGATCTCATGCAGCAGAAAAATCAGTCAAAAATTAAATAGACACTCAGTAGCACCAGTGTTTTGTCAACATTTTGTAAAGAAAAAGGACTTGGCAGCCAGAAATGATAGGACAGAAAAGGCTGACTGGATTCAAGGGCCAGTGTTTGCAAAAAGAATTGTCAGGATCAGATGGTATTATAACTTTAGCAATCGGGAGTTTTTAGAGATTCACCAATTGTGTATCAAACAGCATTCAGCTTTAAAACGAAATTAAATACGCATCTGCCACAGTCCACTTTGAAGCTAGTGACTAGTCAACTAAAGAAACACACTGCGAGCAGGAGCCAAACACAGTATGTGACACAGCAAATAATACAGTCCTAAGGAAAATGCTTTTATCAATTAGTATGGTTCATAAATACGTTCACTGAATAGTAACCATATGAATAAGTTTATAAATCCAAGTACAGAGTGTACATAAATCCATGTTGTTCCACAGAAGGCCTGTGACAATCTCTCGCAGGTATGAACAGACCAAAGCACAAGCACTCTGCAACATCTCACCTGGCACGTGATCCTATCTCCATCCGTTCCTACTCAGATTTCATATTACACATCTACAGGACAAACAAGTCAGGCAAGATTGGGTCTCTTGTGTCAAAAAGAATCAACAAGTGAATTTGGCTTCAAGAAGAGAAATTATAGGTGGCCAGAATTATCCATTCTTCTGCTTGTTTTGAAGGTCTGAATCTCTACTCAAGTTCTCTTTGCACATGGGATTCCTCATTTTGAATTGCTATATGGAAGTTAAAAATATCTTGGTGTTGTTCTGCAATGCTACCCAGCTGCCAAAGCCTGAAAATGCCAATGGCTGAGGATGCAAGGAAAAGTGATTATGGAGATAAATTATACATGCTTTCTGTACACAGACTCTAAAAGTGAAATCATTGTGGAACTGAAATGAATTGATCATTATGTACAAACATACAGTTTGTATAACATCTACCTCATGATCAAGAGTAAAGCACATAGCATTTTTTTAAAAGAGACAAAGCTGGGTACACAAACAAATTATGCAAAAACTTGTGTATCCATCTCTACCTATGTGGGACACCTGTATGCACAGGGGTTCACTCTGGCAGTAGCACAGGGAAGTTATCTGTTCATCAAATTTTGCTGACAGTCTCTGGTTTAGGTTTACAGGCCATATGAATGAAGTACTCCATGGTAAGTTTAAGTTAGCTTCTTTTTTATAAGAAAAGCTATATGTCCAGTACTAATGGTAACAGGTACAAACTAACAGGTACATTCCTTGTCCATTTCTGCCGGAGAGTTTCCCTGGGCTTCAGAAAGGGTAAAAGATTTCATACAGCATTTGAAAAGGGCTGAATCAAGTAAGAGGATGTATTGTATTTGTATGGATGCGAATATCTTAGGCTTAAGTTCTATATACAATAGGACCATGAGCAAACAACAGTGATTAATAAGATCTTGCAGGAATCATGGCCAAATTAAAGTATTTTAGTAATTTACCTCAGTTTTTAATCTGATTTTAGGTATTTCAGAGGAGTAATATTAAGACCAGCAGGAAACAATCCCTTTTCTGTTTGTTGATTTTGATATCGTTTGGATGGCACATCACAAGGCAAGCTGTTTTCCATCTAGCCTATCATGCAGTGGACTGACCATGAGATGTCTCTAGAGAAATCTTCCTTCTAATATTCAGTTGTTTGAAATTCACTGCCTCTCTGAAACTTAAGAATTTATTATATAGTTCCTGCACATTTAATATGACAGCTATGGAAGTAATTATTTTCTAGATACATTATTAGATATTCTCTGGACCCAGGTAAAGAAGCTGATCCCAAATATAGGCATTCATCCACGCAATTAGAAGGAGAGAACACTTTCCACCAGCTCAGCATTCACAATTTTTCAGTTATAACAAACCCTGCTCACTCTTTGTCCAGGTGAATTAGCTTCTGCCTTCCATAAAAATAAAATTTCCTTTTTTTAATTGTACATCTCTGCACTTGTTTTCTCTCTAGTTTAAATTTCAAGTCTGAACATTCTGTCTCTCTTCTGATTTGAACAACAACAAGGCAAAGGCAGTACAAATGTCCTGTTTGCATTCAATCAACACTTTCTTTGCTGCTTTTTATTTCTTTCAATAAAGGAGCATTTCCAACCTCCCTCAAATGTCCTTCTGAAAAAGTAACCTCAATTTCTTTACCCAGTTCTCTCCCAGAAGACTCAAGTCTGCTTCAGAAATTACTGGTAATAACCTAGGCAACTGCTAGCTTATCTTGTTAGCATCTATCACCAGACAAATAAAAAACAACCACTGCAAAGCTTTATTCATCACCCTGTGTATCTGCAAACTTCATACACCTGTGGAGTTGATCAGATCTTAGTATTGGTGTCATAAGGATCTGAAACACTTTCAGCAAATTCCAAGAGAGAAAAGAAATCCCTCTCACTGATTTCATGGGAGAGACTTGGAGACTCTTACCATTTCTTCTGTGCATTAAAAGCTCAGACGGATGAAGCTTTGGAACAGGGATCTCATCATTATGTGTACTTTAGCAGAAATAAATGGCATGTCTTCTACTTAAAGAGCTAAGTAGACATCTATAAGCACATGCATATATATGATTCTGGCATATAAAATATGTGATAAACAACATTTCAGGTGAACAGAAACTAAGTCTGAAGTATTCCTGCCCTCTAGATCAGTGGCAATTATCTTTGCATTTAGCAAGGATTTTGTAGGCTTTACTCCAAATATCTCAATTGTTTTAACATCTTATTTACATGTCAAAGGAAATGACTTTTAAAACACTCGGACATGTTTCTGGACAAGTATCACGGTTCTGTAAGGACAGACAGTGGATATGCAGTGTGAAGAGACTATCTCATTTCAGTGACCAGCTCTGCATTGCTCCCCAGCCAAGTTCCTAGGAAGGCAAATCTGTTCTTCCCTGGTATGCAGTCCAGTGGCACTCAAAACAGGTGTGTATCAGTAGGTTCATGGCCTTTTCCCCTCTCCCCTTTAGACTTTTGATTAAGCATCCAAGCATTATTCACTTTTGACAAGCCACATGTCATAATAAGATATTTTAGGAAAGAAGTTCTATGTTATTTTCTGTCCAAGATCCAAGTCAAGGTATTCACAGATCTAATGAGAGGGAGAGGTTAGGAGCAGCAAGCCTGCACAATGCCTTGCCTCCTAAGGCAAGAAGCAGCACGTGCTGATGGCAGTGTCAGCCAACCATGGCAAGAAGCTAACGTAGCGTTTCCTTGTGAAATGTCAAAATGACTTTTAATTGTCAGTCCAAAATGTCAAACATAAGTTCTGAAAATAAATATATTTTCAGTTCAGGTAGCTGTGCTTTCATATTCCTGTCACAAGCAGTATGGGATTTGTTTGCACTTAGATTTCATGCGAGATTTTGCGGGTTCTGGTTTGATTGTGGATGCTGCTCCTGGCAACCGTGACAGCACAGTTACAAAAGATTCTACTTTTAATTTGTAAACCTACCTTACATGTTACATTTTTCTTTGGAGCATATTTGAAACACGATTTTGTAGCTATGTTTCCCAATTCAAAGCTAGTAAGTTAATGTAGAAAAAGAAAATATGCTGAGAAGTCATCATTATTACCCCCCGTCCCGCTCCGCCCCGCCCCCCCCCCAAAAAAAAAAAAAAAGAATTTGCTATTTCAGTGTATACAACATTAAAATATTAATCAACCTTTAACTTTAAGAGACCTTGTAACCTGGAAGAGTGTGTCACAGAGTAAAGAGGCAAATATCAGGACTTTGTCCTTGAAAGCTCCTTACTTTGCAGAACAGTTTATCATCTGAATACAAAGAAATAATACAAAAACAAAAGTACTCAACTGATAAGCATTGCCTTTAACAGCAGGGGATTTTCCCTCACACTTTCATGTAGAAGGCAATCAATCCCAGCTTGCTTTGCTTTGTGGGGCAAGCCTGGGTCCTTTGGATGGGGCCAGCCTTCTCTGCCACATCCCTTTGCTCTTCAATATGCCCAATTTCAGCTGCTTGGTTCTGACAGAAACTGGGTTGAATCCAAATACGTGTGTGCAAGCATTTCCTGAACAGCCAATTCTATTTATTGACCAGCAAAGGACAATCTTCAGTGGCAAAACTAAAGCTAAGCTACTAGAAGGATACCATAGGTATTCTTTTGCAGTATCTATTTATAAATACATTTGTATCACTGCAAAGCAGTTACGAAATTAATAATGTATTATCATGTGCTGGTGATTGTTTAATGAAAGGAGGATGATAAGAAGAATTATCGCCCACTGATTGTTTCTTGTTTAAGCCTGGGAGAAGGGTGTCTGATCCTTCACTTTTACATCCTGTTCCTTCACTTAAACGTATAGGCCTAGGTCTTTAGGTCTGTATCATGTTAAGTATATATATATATATAGCTTGTGAGGTGGCCATCACACCGGGACAGCTTTGAAGTCTACACCTCTTCCTGTTTATAAACAGAGTTCTGAATGTTAAATGTGACATTGAAGCAGATGATACCTTCCAAAGGAAGCCATTAAATAGCTTTAATTTTACTGTACCAATTATTGTACAGGCAAATAGAAAATGCATATACATTTATGTGGATGAAGATGTAAATCAGGTCTCTTTCTCACACCCCTGGCAAGCGCCTAATGTAGCAAAATCTGTGTACCATAACATAACGTGGCCCTGCACCTACCCTTTGAGCCTCACAGTGAGATGCCCAGGTGCACCTGTGCTACTGTTGTGGCGCAGACAGACCTGGAAGAAAGCTGTGCCCCTGGCCATGAAAGGGCTGGGGAAATATTTTTAATGGGGTACACCAAAGCTCATTCTTAAGTGCAGGAACCTCTTGGTAGCTGTGAATGGGACACGCAGATAGAAACACGGTATAGGATGGGCTCCCAGCATCACAGACTGTAAAAGGGACAGAAAAGTCTTTTAAGCCAAGCACCAGCAGGCAGAAATCAACCCACTGAGGGCTGTGGATGGTACTTGATCTCCTGTGAGCAGCTGTAAGCAAAGCTGACTGCTGTGAAGTGTATTCTTAATTAAACAAGGCAGAGAGCGAGAGACAGGTATTTCTAGATCGGCCAGTCTGGATCCTAGGAAGCCACAGGTCTGCCTCACTCATGAAGAGACTGGGTAAAATAATGTACCCTAATAAAAGTTTAACACCACATACTGGAACAATCTTGGGCCACTAAATTCCCTTTCTTTTCCTAGGAGAGTCTGTGCTATGATTATTTTATTCTCACCCTGAGTTTGATATATTCCATATTCTCTCTTAGGAAATAACATTTTATTTATGCTTCCCTTTCCCATATATTCAAAAAAATCTGAGTTTATGCACTCAGTTATGTTGAGAATAGTTTCTGGCACCTTTCAAGTTGCAGGAACAACTTGTTCAGTGCTCTCTGCACTGTCCTCAGACATGGGCCACACAGGGATGTTGTGGTACCATCGTCTGTCATGGGTCTGGCTGACAGCCCCAAGCTCGCCCCCAAATTAAACTCTGCTCTACATTTGCTAATGCATTTTGATCAAAGGAATGAATTTTGTTTGGAGCAAGACATGCATTAATCACGTATTTTGTGGTATCCAAGATCCTTGTGAATGTTAATTAAATGTTTGTGAATGTTAGCCTACCCATAGTTATGGTGGCATAATTACATTCCTGTCTTTCACAGCACAGCTCATCTGTGGAGCCCTCATTTAAAAAGTAGCAGTCATCTAATCAGAAAACGTAAAGAATCCCATGAGATTTGAGTGACTAGCTATGATAACAAATAAAAATGCATAGCAAAGGGAGAGATTCACGAACCCAGTTTTGTAGTTGGAATATCTGGATAAGCATTACAACTACCAAAGAAAATCAGGACACTGAGAATAGGTCATGAATAACTGTTAAACCAGAATAGAGCTAGTTAATTATTTGAAAAGAACTGCTCGACCTGTGCAAAGAGTAATTGTTACAGAAATCCTGTAAACTGAAAGGTATTGTGGAGCTACAGTAGATGAAGGATGTGTAAAGATAGAAGCACTTCTACTGGAGGGTGAATGGTCACACAGAGACATGCCAATCAAGAAAATCCTGCATGTAAGAGGTCCTGGTCCAAACATCACGGAAAACCTTCAGCAGAGAACATGGCTCTAGGAAGCTCCACTGCAAGCATTAAGGAATATCATTTGCTTTGAGATGTATAATTTTCAGGGCAAGACTGAGTATGAGGGCATGTACAAAAAGCACCAAAAAGGAGTTATTTCCAGTTGTGTTGGGACTGTAAACATAAATGACTTGATGCCCTTCAATTTGCCTTAACAGTCGTCATCTAGATCAGTAGAAATTGGCGCTCTCCGCAATAGCAATGTGATCAGGTCAGTCTAGGAATGTGATCGAGTCAGTCAACAAAGAGCTTGCCATGTGCTTTCAGCTTGGATTTTAATTGCTTTATCAGAATTTCCATTCCCTGGATCACTGCATGTGCTTTGCTTTCCTCTACTGATGTCTGCTCTGCCAACAGAGCATTGCTTTAGACAGCCTATTTCTGGTGTTAAACTGGGAAAAGTCTTCAGTTGTTCTTTTAATTATTAAAGACTTTCTAACTTCAAAAGTTTGCCACACTATCTAAAAATATTACTGATCACTGATCTACAGTGCTGCAGGTGTGCAGGCTGCATTTGAGCAACATGATGGAGTAGAACATTCCTTGTAGCGTGCCGAACCAGAGATCATGTTGACTGCAGTCCAAGGCAACACCAGATCAATCCCTCTATCGCTTTTGGTAAAACTGGATTGGAACTACTCTTCTAATTACCACAGAAATTCACATAGGCAAGTAATAATGCAGAACTTAATTCCAGCTGCCAGAAGGAATTCCCTCATAAGCAATCTGAACATTGACAATAACTATTTATCATGATAGAAATCTAGGGGGAAAAAAGTCTAAAATATAATTGTCAATCTGGAAAAAATGATCGAACAAATGACTTGGTGTTCCACATCATAGCAACACAGGGAACATTGAAGGCTTCACTCACATTGCCACAGTGTCCTGAGTTCCTCATTACATACAGAGAGAAATTCAAGTCTCCTCTGAAATTCTGGAGAAAAAAACAAACATTGCCAATGCCATACAGTGTGACCTTCACCTCTGAGCACTCAGAGAAGTTACAACTGTGTTTGCAATCAGAATCTCTAAAATATAGAAAGGATTGCACTGTGCTTAATCCCTTGCCTCTGGCCTCAATTCATCTATAGTGTAGAATTACTGACCATGGCATTGATTTTCTTCTATACTTTCTACTAGTGTGTCTTCAGATTCTCAGGCATGATACCAAATGGGATTCCACTCTGCTCTGTTCTGTCATTACGCTGTTGAAAGCAGTGAAATGTAAGCACGAGCTTGAAGACATTCCATGGTGAAATAAATACAGTAAATGACTTTGAATACAGTGTGTTTAAGTCGGGCAGAAAAGCATTATAGTCACTTACATCCATTTAACATCTAATGGCCACACAAAACTAATGTAACTATGCAGATTTAGCATGCGTGGGGATTGTGTTAAACCTTGAAGTCTGGGGGTATTTTTACCTATTAAAGCTCTCCAGAACCGCTTCTGGAGCTCTGAGGGCGGTCAACCACGTTTCATATTTAAGCATGCATACTCACCAAAAATCAGATTTCCAGGAAGTAAATACTTAACACATCTTCTGTCCGGCCTGCCTTTTAGTTCATACCATATATTTTCATGGTCAATCAGCATTTAATTTGCTGTGACTCAATCAAGGAGCATGGAACCGAAGCCCTATAGGTGAAAACAAGCTTCTCCTCATTTTTTTCTGCCATTGCTATTCCCACAAAATAACTGTTGCCAAAAACTACCAAGTGATTCAGTTCATTCTGAATGGGTTCTTTAAGCTGCAAATGAAGCTGTCCTTAGATGTGGGGAAGAAAATTTCACCCACTGCAGTAACGTAGTTGTAGCGCCAGAAAACGTATCCATCACCAGGGTTCACTCAAACTCAAAGACCCTCCTGGACACACAGGACAAGGAAATGACTTCAGTTTATAGCATAAACTCAAAAAGCCACAGAAGTCTTAAGCTTAAGGCCACTTTAGGTGGTCTTTTGTAATCTGCCTGCTATTAGACATAGCTTTTACTCTATGGGAAGATTTGGTCTAGAACTGCACGTGTCCACTAGTAGCCCAAGGCAAGAATGACTTTGCAGAACACACTCTCTTCTCATAAGTGTCAGTGCTTAGGTAAGATGAGAACCTGTGAAGTGGACTAAACGTGAATCCCATCAGCTGTCAAAAGTCAAGAAAATGCTGAGAAAATAAATAATTTTACAGTTATGAACCATTTATGTTAAGGAAAATCACTAAGTTCAGAAAAAAAAGAGACAAAAACAGCTACATTCGGTTATAGTGTAAATCCCTCTAGCTCCACTATCTACTCCTTGCCACAGGCCAATAGCACTCATCTAGTGAAGAAATGCAAGAATTATGAAATTAGCAATTCCTAGAAATACTCTGCCATCTTCCTAGTCAGATGTTCAAGAACTTCCTGAGCTGAAGACTGCATCTGAAATAATTCCAGCTAGCCCCTGACAGACCTGTCCCTCATAGGAACGTCTAATTCTTTCTTTGCACTCTCAGTCCTTTGCCTTCACAATACCCTGTTAATGACAGACATCAATGTGCTGCGCACCAGTTGCACAACTGTCCCTTCTTGTTTGTTTTGAGATTTCTTGATAGTGTGCGCACAGAGCAAGCCTCACACTGTAAGAAGTGGAGAGTAATCTCTGCCTACCTGCTTTCTTGTTCACAGCTCTAGAGACCTGTGTCATACCTCTGTTAGTCACCTTCTTTTCATAAGAAAGACAACCACGCTACAACTATTAATGAGGTTGGGACTTTCCTTATTTATTTCTTTTATGAGATCAATGTATTTCCAACTGAAGGAAAATTTCTAACAGAATAAAAATAATATAGTTATTATTAAAAACAAAGACAAAAAAAACCCCCACATTATTATCCCATCCTACCCTGTTCCATGCAAGGCGATGCATCTATGCTACTTTCCCAGATCAATCATAACTTGCATAACACTTATTAAATAACCCTTTTTCTTTAGATATGAGAACAATAGCAGTATGTGTCTCTTTTCATCAGGACTTAGAAAAACTGAAGAAGATTGTGCCCAGTTCACGACTCAAGTAGTTGTGCACAGTCTCATTTTACAGCACAGTAAGAATTACAGAAATGTCTGCAGCCAAGAAATTCCTCATGCAAAGCATCTAAGTGCACCAGTCTGTTTGATGGGCTGCAGGCATCAAAGAGCAAGCAGTCATATTGCATTTGGGAGAGAGGAGACTGCTAATTTTAACACTTAAATTATATAACAAAAGGAACAAATTCTCTGTACTATTTCCATATAGGTTTCTATATTTACTTCGAGACAGTAAAATACTGCTTCAAAGAGCTTTGCAACCCAGAGTTCCCTGACTTCTAGTAGAACCAGTATGATCTATGCAGCAAAATTGCCATTACACCATGGGAAGTTGTCCAGCAACAATTTTTTTAACTTTTGTCTTTAGCCCGTTATAATCTCTCAGAAGAGAACTTGATAGCTTTGTCATCTTTTCTTAATAGCTTTCTGCTAATTCATGCGTTGACTCTTACTGTCTTGGCATTCCCCTCCTTCCTAATTTGATGCTACTTTGTACTAAAAAGGTCAGCCTTTTACACAGATGGACTAAAATCTCCCCTCCTGCTGTTGGAATCAGGGTATTCCCTGGCCAGCAGGTGTGATGGATGGCCTGCTGACGTGCTACAAGATTCAGGCTCATGCCATCCTGCCAGTCTTTTGCACTCTGAACACGTGAATAGCTATTTTCCTTGTTTTCTGGAAGATGGATGAGTATTAGAAACAATCACATCACAGCAGTGTCATATCAGGTCTCCTGCCTTTTCCTTTCCTGCCTTATAAACAGCATTAAACACTTGGGGACAAATTTGTGAGCCATTTCAATCTCAAAGGATATGAATTTTACAATCAGCTGAGAAAAAAAGGTAAGAAAATACACAATTAGGTGCTTTCTCAACAAATGTTTTCATAGTAAAATAACATCTGACTTATTTGAATCTTCTTTCAAATGTAATTACAGTATATTGCACTGATTATATTTATGTACCTCACCAGTATTCCAGAGCATACTGGAATTCCCCTGCTAACGTTTCAAACCCTTCAAGAACTCGATCTGAACATCTTGGTGAAAAAATAATTCATAAATCAACCTGATGAGAGCTGCACTTAGGTCCTGCTAATCAAGCCTGCATTTTTTGGTTAGGTATAGTCAAAGCATGACTACTGAAAATATTTTGTTTGGGTTTCAAATACTGTATGTGCAGATGCTTGGTTATGGATAGGAAGAGCTCAAGAGAGTGCTTGAGGGATCAGAACCCTGCTGCATTTTTTTGCAGTGACTTTGGCATCTGAATATCTGAGTCCATGCCACAGAAAAGAAGCACAAGCTAGAAGTCTGAATGTGACGAGAGACGCTGGAAATTTTATCCCTAGATTTAAGCTAATTGATTGCTTTATTCTGGCAGGGCTTCCTGCTCAGTCAATACAGCACATCGTCAGGCTGGGGCTCAGAAGGACCTGGGCATGGTATTGATCCATACGCAGCTGCTCTTCTGAGCTGTTGCAACCACAGGTGTAACAAAGAGAATGCCTGTTCAGTCAGTTCTCTGTTGAATCTGGTCCAGTGTCAGAGTAAATCATGCTAAACTTTTAAATAGCCAGTGGAGTTAATTATGAGGGAAATAATCGTGTCAGGGAAATCAAAATGAAATCCTTTTGATTCTGCTATTGTTAGTTACAGTTATTGTAAGAACTGGAGTGAAAAACGCGGTGCCTGTGCTGCCAGGGGCAAGTGGCTTTCCTAAGGGTTTTGACACTTAGTAGCTCAACAAATGCCTTAAGTTCTTCAGGACACACCAGGCTCTATGGAAATAAAATAGCAGCCATGTAATTGGCAAGCATGGTACAGGCTTCTGCTGAGCACACTAGAAATGTGCTGTGCCCTGAGAGCACTACAACATGCTGCTGTATGATCTGAGCGCACAGGAATTAGTGTACACATTTCATGTGCCTTTACAGTTAATTTACAATTGTGTTCTCATGTATACACATAGAATCATGAAATCATAAAATGGCCTGGATTGAAAAGGACCACAATGATCATCTCATTTCAACCCCCTGCTATGTGCAGGGTCGCCAACCACCAGACCAGGCTACCCAGAGCCACATCCAGCCTGGTCTTGAATGCCTCCAGGGATGGGGCATCCACAGC
Organism: Lagopus leucura; assembly: GCF_019238085.1. Lineage (NCBI taxonomy): Eukaryota > Metazoa > Chordata > Aves > Galliformes > Phasianidae > Lagopus > Lagopus leucura. The sequence continues at coordinate 40,145,503 of NW_024962264.1, forward strand.
CTCTTTGGGCAACCTGTTCCAGTGCATCACCACCCCCTGTGTGAAAAGCTTCCTCCTAATATCTAACCTAAACCTCCCGTCTCAGTTTAAAACCATTCCCCCTTGTCCTATCACTATCCACCTCGTGAACAGCCATTGCCCCTCCTATTAATTAATATTAATTGAAGTTAAACTGTTTCACTATGTCTGAACTCTTCCATGCACAGAAGAAATACATCAGAGCCATTTATACTTAAAATGTATTTTTGCAGTGACTATTACAGAAAGACGCAATAATGTGCAGTATGGCCAGTAAAGCAAAAAAATTGTGTGGCTCTTCTTGGGAGATTACAACATAAACAGGCAATACATAATAGCAACATAACTGAGGCAATTTATAGATACACGCTGTATCATACAGGTATGTAGTGATGAAACAGTGATAAAACAATTTCACAGTTCCATGTATTGGATAAAGTTGTTTATATTTTTTCTATTTTCAAAGGAAATATTCCCTCTCTCTTTTTGAGAGTATATTCATTGGATTAGTATGTATCCATCCAGTTCTTTTAAATTCACAAGAATTAAATAATTGCATTAGATCAGACAGCAATTTCTTCTGGCTAGAGTGTCTTCTGTTTTTACACCTGTTTTTTTCCTAAAGAATAGAAATTCTGAAATTCACAAATCTGTGAGAAAGAAAGAATGTTCATTCCACATCCCAGGGCTACTGTGTCCCCAGTTGTATGATTCCATATTTTATTTTATTCTAACATTTATCCACAGAGCTGCTCCTCTGATAACCTGCAATTTCACTGAGTCCAGTACTGCTAAATAGGAACATTCAAAACATGAGAAAAGGTGCCTAACATCACAAGGTTAGCTTAAAAATATGAGTTCTTCAAGCACTTTGGGTTTGTTTGTGTGTTTTTTCATATTCCCTCTTAAACTTACAGCCTTTGGGATTTATATTCTTAAGATTTCTCTGGCAAAGTTTTATTTTTCTAAATGAAAACATAGACTTCCGGCTAATTATAGAGGGACAGGAATCCAGAGGACTTGTGACAGAAAAGTAGGTACGGGGTTTTTTAAAAGACACAATTATAATGATTGGATCATTTCTAAGACCTCAAAGCAGGAGGGAAAGAAAAAAAAACACTTCAAAATATGCAATAGGGCATAAAAACTGATGGTGAGAAAAGTATGAGATGTCTCTTTGAATATTCTGAGTTGCTGATTCATGTCAGTAATGACAGAGTCATTGATGGAATTTCCAGATTTTTGGCACTGCAGGCAGTGAGAAGTGTTTTCATAAGATTTTGTCATGTTTTCTTCTTGATATTCTTCTTGTTATTCAAGGGAGCGAGTCCAGCCTCTTTTCTATGTAAGCTGGATAAATTATCCACTTGTTCTTTTTTTTTTTGTGAATCTCTGTGAGAGGCAGCTGCACTCAGCTACTGGGAGATATTTTCATTTCATACAGGCAAAATGGCACATTAGTTCAGGCAGTGTTGGGTGATCCTCGCTAAGAAAAGTTCCACATGACAAATAAGAATGAAAGCATGAACTTTTTAAAAAGACATGACACCATTCTTCATGTTGTAGAAATAGTTCTCTCGTGCGTTTTTTTTAGTGTTTGTTTAGTCCTAGATTATTTTTGTCTTAGGAAATTACAGAGGGCTATGTGAAATCTACTGCATTCATGGTGTCTGGTCTAAAAACATTTATCTGAAAATATTACAAGATTATGGGTTACAGTAGGCAAGTTTCAGAGCTACCTAAAGTTAAGTAAACATTTTGCATTTATTTTCTAAAATAACTAAAAAAACCAAACCATACCAATTTAAAGCTATTGCCAATTAAAATCAACCTTTGTCTAAATCTGAGACTGCCTGGGCTGTAATTGAGTGTATACTTTGAATGATGCTGTAACTTGATTACATTCAATTCTATGTTATATTTAGACCTAGACATTGGGCTTCTGCTGGCTCCTCGAGTGGGTACGACACAAGTACCAGGGACAGCATCAGTGGCAGAGCCACAGCCAAAGAGGGCAGCCCTACCCTCGAGAGCCTGTCTTGGGCTGACTTTGAGTTCCCTCAGCAAGCAGTGCTGGTGGGACTTATTCACAAAAGCAGCCAGTCAACTCATTTGCAAAAACCAACAGCTGACTCTAAAAAAATGATGACATTTTCCTGCTATTTGAAGCTGCACAACACGTATACAGTGAAGGTATTTCAGGACTTTGCTTCCCAGACTTATCTTCCTTCCTGTCACTGGCTGCATATTTGTTTAATAGGGCCTCAGTGCAAATCCAGAAGAATTCCCGTACTGGCAAGAGAGGCCAACGAGCGCTCCATGAACAGAGCAGGGCATGAACACCGGCCCTCCAGGACAGCCCAAACCCAATGCACATCGATCACCCCAAGCTGCCTGCAGCAGCAGATGTAGCTACTTTGGTCCTTCCCCGCGTTCCTCTTTGCACAGCCATGTCTATAGAGCTCACTGCATGGAACTCCTCCTAAATGCATGCTCAGGCAATTTTTAAAATGCAAAATTTGAAAAGCCTCTGTTTGCAGTAAGAGCTCCCAAGCGATAGGCAGTAGTTCAGTGATGCTCATTCAGACACAATCAGCACATGCATGCAAGCAAACAGAATGCCAACACCTGTTTTTTGCTATGAATGGGGAAAGGGGCAATAAGATTTATTCTTAACTTTCTGAAAAGACCGAATATCATCAGAATGGCAAATCAGACACACTTGAAGGGCACTTGCTTCACCTGCTTCTTCTGTCTTTCATGTGCTGCAGCCAGCCACCTCCACTGACATTCTGTGGAATATTTCACTTCAAAGACCATCTTTGCAATATTCAAGAGAAAACTGATTATTAAAATCTATTTCTTGGTAAGAATGTCATCATAAGGAAACCAGAAACTTATGGGGTGACCAAGAACTGAAAGGATTAAAGGAAATTTTGAAGTCCATAAAACCGTAAGAAAAACAATCTGCTCAGGAGCTTTGAGGTTATTTACAGTGATGCTTTTCCAGACTTGCCAATTTCTCTGATAAAGGCTGAGGGATGATTTCTGTATCTTCTTTTCCAAATAGCATTATTCTAACAATTCTCTTGCCAGTTCACCCTACTCCTCTCTGTTAGAAACAGAAACTTCTGAACTGCTTATACAGCCACAACCTCTCTGAGTAATGATCTATATCTCTTTCTGTTTTTAATTTATTCTCACTTTATTCCTATTTGAATTAATTTCAGCTCCTGAATACTATTCCCTAGGAGACTGACCCTACCTTCTGACATTCTTCCCAGCCTTATTCCCTAAACTTAGCATTACCCGTGTTCTTTTTGGAGATGTGATGTTCTCTTACATCTCCATAGGGTTTTCTGACTCCTTTTCTCAGGCCATCAATTCACTCCAGTTTAAGTGCAGGGGAGTACTGCACTTCCTATTTGCCCTTTAAGTGCATCAGATTATTTTCATGGTTTCTTCTCAAATAACACAAGTTAGCATTTTCCAATTATTACTAAAACAAGCATGCTTTTACAGAAAGTGATAGAAGTTAAAAATGGACACCGGAATGCATTTAAAACGACAAGCATGCACACACAGGTGCACATATATTTCTATCCCTCATCACACACACGGTACATACGCCACAAATTGAGTATTTTGTGGTATTGTCCTCAACAGTTTTGTTTGTGAAGATATTACAACGTAGGTGGTATAAATAAGTTACTAAGGCAAAAGATCTGGAGGGATAAGGGTGAATCAACTAACAAACAAAAATAAACCAGCCAACAGAACCAAAAAATCTACTTCATTCCATTTTTGTTTAGCTTCCCACTGTTTCTTTTCAAGGCACGGGCTCTGCTTCAGCTTCGTGTGCATTTCCAAAACTACGAACCCAAAAACATCAGCATAATATGAAATGGCCTACTACATGAGCTGCTCCAGGATACAAGCATCCCAACTCCAAGGCTGATTATTGCAGAGTAGCAGCATGCAACAGGGATTCAATATCCTCATTTCTAAATGAGTGAGGCTTATCTGCTAACAGCTGTTGACTTCACATTAGCATTACTGCGAGCCTGTGCATATGAGACACATGCCTAGGAATCTGTTTGACTTACAGTCTCCATGTGTCCAGCTGAGGCTGCTCTTCAGCCCCAGCCAACCCCACAACGCACCCAATGGCACTGGGCTGGAGGTTGGTGATTGACCCACCAACCATGGCTAGGCAGGCTTCTTCACTATCTGCTTTCAAGCTCAATCTACTGCACTATAGAACCATTACAGAACAGGCTTGGGTAGGAAGAGACCTTAAAGATCATCTATTTCCAACCCCCAGTTCCAACCTCATTAGGGGAATGCACCATTTGCTCTGACAATGCATCAAAGCTTCACCAGATCCTTGCCGTCTCATACATCTCATACGTATTTCTTGTCAAACTTCTTTAGGGGAGAAAATAAAGATGAACTGTTAGTCCTTAAAACAACTCTTATTTTAAAACATGCCAGAACCAGGTCCTTCGGCATTTGTCATTTCCATTTGCAAAAGCCTGTGTGACCCTGCCTCACTTCACATTCAGAGAACACAGCACTAAGTAATGTCCGTTCTAGCACTGAGAGCTTTCAGTGCCCATGCAATAGTGATGTCTTCCGGACAGAAACACAAAGCTTCACACAAAGAATTTGTCTGGGGCTTTTAATGTTGTATCCATTTTTGCCAAAGCATTTCATAAAGGCTATAAGAATACACATAGCATTGGTATATACAGGACAATCTAGCTTACTAATTAAGCAAAATATTACACTAAAAAAGTGCCCCTGCAAGCATCTGTATTTCAGTATGTATGTCACAAGTAAGACATGATGATTTCAGTGTCTTTTCTGAACAAAGGTCAAAACATCAATGCAGGAGGGTAGTAAATGTCCATAGTACAAAAGCACTTTTCCTTTAGACTTTCAGTTTGCACTTTTTCCTCAGGAAGACACTTAACTTTCTGCGCTGTTAGGTAGAATGACCATACTAGCACTCATAAACCTTTTATTATGTCCTAGAAATAGTTAATGACTGATAAAACTATTTTTTGCAGCTTTTAGGTTCATGATTTCTTTATCAAGCCATTTGCTGATAGAAAACTCTAAAATTGAGTCCAATTTAGTAAGGCTGCATCTGAATACATACTTGAATCCAAATGTACTCCTTGTTTGCGTTAGTGCCATCAATCCATTTTCTAAGAACATTTGATACTTGAAGATTCAAGAATAGCTCCTCATGGTCAGAAATGTTGGTGCAAAAAGCTAACACGAATGGGAAGAAGGCCTCCTCTCTCAGCCCCTTTGCCCTCTGTAAGCCTAAGGGAGGGTGCGGCAGAGTACCTGCAAACGATTTAATGGGCCGGTGTGTAGAACATCAACAGCTTTGCCTTATAGTAGTCTTTGAATGCCTTGGCCGTTGTTGTCCTCATTCTGACACTGAGGCACTGAATATTTGAGTCTTCCTTGCTGAAAGCTTTTTGAATTTTTCATGTGTGATGCTATAGCTGTCTTTTTAACAAAAAGAAACCTTTTGATAAAAGGCATTAAAGCCCAAAAGAAAGCAGCAGCAAGCACAGGCTTCATTCAGGCACAGGAAGCATCTGGTGCCAGTTTGTGCTGAGAGCTGCCAAGAGAAGGTTGATTGCTGTGCCTGGCAGTGAAGGTCCAGTGCCTGACCTTGCCAGGCAGAAAGCTATGGGACAAGGGCATTTCCATCAGGATGGGGCTGAAACCCCACCGTAAAATGACAGTCCAACCACACAAAGCCATCCAGGTTTGAGTGCTTTAATTTCAGAGGCAAATTAGAGCCCCGCTGGAGCCCATCTGAACTTCCAAAAAGTTGGAAGGCATTTCAGTACAGTACTCGTTTTCCTTCCAATAGAGATCTAGCTATTCATCTTCTCTATTACCTTACCAACTGTGAAGACTTCCACTCAAAAAAGAAATGATGGAGGATCACGTTACCCCTTATGGCTGCCTGGTACAACTGAATCTGCTGGACACTGCAGGCATTAGAAAGGTCATACTTACTGGAAAGCAAGCTGTAATTAACTATTTTATGTTAGTAAGTATTTAGTTTGGAGAGGGGTGATTTAAACGCTTCAGGCTTTTTTCTTCCATGCACAATGTACAATTTTCAAGCCATTTTCAATGCATTATCTGTTTTTCTGTATTCCGTGTTCCCTCATATTTCACTCAACAAAAGTTCGACACTTGCCTCAGCTGAATTGAGAACATTGCGAAAATCCAACCAAGCTGCCTTCGGATTTAAAGATTGATTAGTTTTTTAGCTTGGCAAATCAGATCCAATTCTTTCCCTGGCCTAGCCAGAAATCATTCCCAGTGAAGAAAAGAGAGCAAAATGTGGTCATTCTGGTAAGTCTGCCACAATGCTCAGTAGGGTAGGATCTTGCCAACAAAAGATAGCAAAGATGCTGCAAAGGAAACTTTCCAGAGGCTACTTGAGTTAATTTTACACCACTTCAACCTTTTGCTGGGGACACAGAATATAACAGAATCCTAGCGTGAGAGAATAAGTCACATTCCTCAAAAAGGCCAAATAACTCAGTACAAAATTATCCCTGGGTTTTTTCTTGCTCTGTTGTTGACCAAATTCTCCACAGATGCTTCTGTCTGTCTGTATATATATCTTGGTATAAATGACCTTTGCAAAAGGCTCAGATCATGTACATGTGTACATGAATCATCTGAGAGACATGTCATTCTGTACCACTAGGGCCATGTGGGGCTGCATTGTACGCTTACATCACTTGTATTGAATATCATGCTTAATGGAATGTTGTGCAAGGCTCAGGCACATGCAACAAAACATTCATTTGTGTCACCATGCCAGGTTACACAAGCTCTTCTTTTCAGGCAGAACTAATCCCATATAATATATATTTATACTAAGTTGCACAGATCCCACCAACTACGCAGAAAAAGTTGTATATACAGTCATGAGCAGGAATTTCATAATATCACAGCACGTACTGCCATCTGTTAAGATTTACCCGTGGTTTCTACTGACAGCCAACCTTTATTTTCAGAAATACAACTTTCTAGGCAGAAATTGCTGTTTCTAAGGTCAGGGCTGAGTAAATTTGAACTTGCTGAAATTAAAATTCCTCTGCTAAAGAAATAAAAGCTCAATCAGATGCTGGAAAAAAAAAAAAACCAACAGCAATGAAAAAGGCTTTAAGAGTAACAAAAGTAGGTTACTTTATTTAAAGAATAAATCATTCTGTTTATACGAGGAGATGCATGTCAGGTTTTCATTTCTCCAGCAATCTTGTCTCTGCTTGCAAATCAGTAACAACTGCAATTACTAAAACCCCCATGTCCAAAATCTGCCCATCTTCTCATCTCCAAACAGAATTTCTCATTGATGGTCCAATTCTGAACCAGACTACAATGCAAAAAAAAAAGACCAGCACATTCACTTAAGGTTGAGGAGAATTTAGATTCTTGAAAAGTTAAAAAAAAAGTGATGCACACCACAGAAAATAATATATTAGCAGGAAATACATATACAAGAAAATAATTTAAGAAGGGATATCATTTTTCTTCACGATATATAAATAATATTATTCCCCTTCACTCCTTACATTACATATAAGGCACACTGTCTAGAATCCTGGAATCAAGACAGAGAAAACAAACCTAAAACCCCAAGACAAACCTATCCAGTTTAGCTCATTAAAACAACCACCGGCTTCTAAGTAAGGATCTATTCCATTTATTTCAGAAGTTTGCTTTCTTCTGGAATTCAGAAAAATTCAAAACTACAATAGGATGAAGAGCAATATTAATTTTGCTGTTAGAGAATAACTTCTAATGCTACCAAATACTTTTTGAAGGAAGATTAATTGAATCATTTCTTATGATCCTCAGAGTAGTTGTATCTGGAAGAACTGGTCTGGCTATAGAGATGAATCTAACAAGGAAGACAAATTCCTCTAATCTAGTTACTAAGGGGTAAAATAGAAGAAAACATTGGAAAATGTTTTGATGTTCTCCCTACTGTAGTATCCTTTTCTTGTCAAGGACCAAGGGGCATGGTAAATAACACTAGCCACACGCTTCCTGTTAAAATTTTGGTTAAAATTTATGATAATAACGTGTCAACGGTTTAAGGGCTGGTTCAGCCCGGTTCCGTGACCAGCAGGGTGGAGGGATCTGCAGATCTGCGCCTCTGGAAAGGGAAACAGGGGACCCCAAAATAATTGAAAACAGCGGCACCGATCTGAGGAGAAACAAACTAATTTACTAACTATATTATCGGAATGCAAGATAGCACACTATAATACAATATAATTAAAATTGAAGCTAATAAATCAAATATAATGAGAGAAAGAGAATGTCTGATGGGTGGATAGGCCTTCTCACAATGCTGAGGTGAGATGCGCAGTCCAGTTGAGCTGCAGGGAGACGGGAGCAGTGCCCACGACAAAGAGCAGACAAAGAAGAGCATCAGATGACCTTGCCAGGAGTTAAATCTCCTCTCCCTGACTGCAAAGTCCCCTAGGGAATGTAGTTTTCCTTCTCTTCTGGGCAGGTACCCAGGACTTGAGCATTAACAGTTAAACTCCCAGTGCCCCACATGATGTAATGTGGGTGTGGAATACCGAAAACCAAAAATCACAAAACCATGACATAACGTGATGTGAATTTTTAGAAAAAAACAGATGTGAAACTCCTGGAAGTTTCCTATCATTTGCTTTTGTGAAAGGATTTAGGCTGCTTTCTCTAAGCCTCCTATTTTCCATGCCCAGCGTTGGTCACACAAACCAGAAAAAAAATCATTTAAGCTGCTTGCATAGCATAGACAGACACTTTAGAAGTAATCAGGAACAATTTGCCTCTCTAAACGGTTCTTTCACTTTCAAGAAGTTATCTACCAAGTACAGATCAATTAGTGTTTCCAATTATGTCTGCTTTTCAAAGGTCTTAAAAACCACAAAACTGTATTTTCTAAAAAGGAATCATAGGTTAGGGTATCTGCAATCTAAGATAAAATATTAAAATAAGAGCTAAAAATATCCAATTTTGTTTTCCACAGGAAACAGTACTTCCAAGAACAATGACAGCCTCTGAAATAGAAATTCCTTCACAATTTTTTGCCTCATAAATGAGGTAAAATGGTACCAGAGCTGTCGCTGTAATCATTTCAGGGACTAAAAAGTGGAACACTTTGTTTACCGCACCACACTGAGCACATTCAGCATTTCTTGGAGAAATGATGATTTGTGGTGCTTAAACTCTCGTATCAGACACTCTTGCAAAGGAAGGAAAGGTTCAAAGAGCAGCTGTTTAAAGAACAGCTGAAGGAATCTGATAAATACCTTTTGTGTGCATAGTGTGGTTCACAGAGTTGTGTCTGACTGCATGGATTCAGCATTTGGTACTAAGAGCCTTTGCTGAATATCTCTGCTAGAACTGTTCTTCGACCACAAGGAAACAAATCAAATTAGGGAAGGCTTCTGATACTGACTTGGAAAATGTGTTTGTAAACTGGATTGGCTAAAGAAATTTCTGCATGGGAAATCCCAGCTGAGGAGAGGAATGACTCTTCTGTACAAATGTTGTCTTATATACACACTGATGAAAACAGTACCACAGACTCTAAGGTGGGAAAGTGAATTATTCAGGCTTTGGATCCTCCAGCAGAGGCCAGGTTGAGAAGGATGATAACTCACAAAGTAACGAGAGGATTCCCAGGGTGAGTATATGCACACTGAGAAGCTGGTTAAAATAATTATATATTCCAAATGTATTTTCAGAAGTTCGCTTCCTCCTTTTCCTTGTTAGAATATTTAATGTTCAATCTATTAAGTTTTGTCTATCTGCACCTACAACGTTTATGCAGGCTTCTTGGTTAAAAAGGATAGAAAATAAGCCCCAAAGTGGATGCCCCAGAATTATCTTGCCTTTTTTTTTTTTTCCTCTCCTAGTGGCCATCAAACCAGAGTAAGAATCAGGAATACTGAAGAGTTATCCCAACTGCTTTACTGATGGAAATATTGCTCGTCTCTGAAAGACTTTGTTAGCTTTTTTGTGTGTGGTTTTTTTTTTACTCTAGACACCATGCAGCAAAGGGAGATTAAATAGGAGCCATTAAGCTGTGTAGCAGTTCTAGATTATGCTAGCTTGATGCAACAATTCTAAAAAGAATACTCTGCACTGCATGCATATATACTCAAACATGCATACTGCACTGTTTCATTTTATGACTGTCTTTGCATAAGGTCTATCTGAAGTAGAATATGAAAATGAAGATCACAAGGACTTTCTTCCATGGAATATGCAGGCAGAAGTATGCAAAACAAGGAAGCAGTAGCTTCCTGTAGCTGGAGTAGGAAAGAAGGCAGCAGCACTGTGGTTTTTATATAAAAGTCCAGAGAGTCACTGACTTAAACGACTGTACCATCTCAACTAACAGAACCATTTTCAGGGGAAGCTCTACCAGATTTGCAATTCAAAGAATATCTCCAACTTTGAGGTACTTACATGAGGAAGATGTCACTACTCTGCTCATATGTAATCTAGGGTGGATATGGGCTGGTTTGTACTAGGGCCTTCTTTTACCAAGAGTCACTTATTCCAACAGAAGTTGGAATAGCTGCTAGTAGAATCCTTGATTGCTATCAAGGTGATATAACCAGGCTTCAGAAATTTGAAAACTCTTAATTCTTCTGTCAGGCTATGGAAACACACTCTGTAAAGCATGACTGGGAAATATTTTCCTTAATGGGAAGCAACCAGAATTTTCAAGTACCTTTCACTAACCATGAGGCTACATCTCAGCTGGATTTCCCCATCCCTTGCAGTAAAACTCTCCAGTACTACACCCTGCAGCTCCCCACGTCACACTGTGATCTGGAATGGTCTGCATCTGTGCCTCACCCTGTCACCCCAGCCTCCTGTCCCCAGAGTGGTGCAGAGACAAGAAAGGAAGCCAGAGAAAGAACTAGAAAACAAGAGATACGAGCAGCAGCTGAAGGGAGAAGGCTGAAGAGACACCTCATCATTTCTTACAAATGTCTGAAAGGAGGTCTCAGCAAGAGTGTCAGTTTCTTTTCTAAGCTGACAAGTTACATAACAAGAGGAAACAGCCTCAAATCGCACCAGGAAAGGTTTAGATTACGCGAGGAAGGATTTCTTCAAGCATTGAAACAAGATGCCTGGAGAAGTGGTAGAGCTTCCACCCCTGCAGCTAAGAGCCACTTGGATGTGATAGTAAAAGACAAGGCTTAGTGACTGGACTCCGTAGATCAAGTTAATAGTTGGATTTGGTGATCCTGAAGATCTTTTCCAACTTAAGTGATTCTATGAATGCAGACAGCACAGAACAACAGCTCTTACTACCTACTAGTATGATTCCTGGGGTTTCACCACTGCACTGGAAACCTACATTCCATAGCAAGTACACCCATTCCACCACTACTGAACACTCCAACACTGTTGATAGTACTATTACCCCCTTCATGTGCAACATGATGCAGTCAGTAATTCAGCCATTCTCTCTTGTTTAACTGAACTAATTTACCTTTCCTCATTTATGTATTTATTGCTATTTTCTATCTGAATTTCACAGCAGAATGCAGAATCAAACTAGCCATAACTGATGCATGAACCTTGTATGCCTTTCAAAATGGCCGACAAAACTCAGTCCATAACAATTCCAAATTGCAGAAGCTACTATTAAGCTATGTGCTAAATGTCTATAGCATGTACAGATGTTAGCAACATCTGAAATTACATGCAAGATTGCAAGATAATTTCCGTTGAACAAACACTGAGTAGGTTTGTGATATATTGCCCCTCTAAGACTACTTGTAAGGAAAGTAAGGGCATCTGAGTAAATTGCACTTATATCTAACCTTTTCTCTACTGCAAGAGAAGTTAAGCTTGGATGTTAATATCTCTCAAATGTCAACATGGTCTCTTAAAACAGAAGTAAATTTGAGGTTACATAGATTACTTTTAGCTTGCAAGTCTGTTATTCATTCTTAGTCGTAGGGTGACATAGTTTTGTTTCCTGATGATGCTTGATCTCTTATTAACATATGCAGCAACTTTATGAGTTGTTGCTTGAAGCTAAAACGTTGCCTTGGTAACAAAAATTGAAGTACAGATGCCCTGTAGATCAGAAAAAACTAAAATTCTTAATAGTGCAGCATCCTGCAGATTTAAGTTTTGCTCTTATATGTTAACACATACAGTTCAAAGCAAAGAATAATAACCACTGACCTCTCCATCCAGGCATTCATTTTTAACATCTATGTGTCAAAAAGATTCAAACTGCTAGCAGAAACCTTGACATGAAAAACAGAATATGAAGTAAACATGAAAGATGAGATCAAATACAACAACAAAAAAATAGGAGCAACACCCATAATGGTGCTATTCCTCTATTTCAAAGAAGACTAAAACAAACAGCTTCTATACCCGTGGCAAAGAATACTTTCTGTTAGTGACCTCTGCTTTGAACACTACTCAGTTCTGTACCACATGCCTATATGGTGATGCACAGCCATATCCTTGATTTTTGTTGTTGTCTTGATTAATGCACAGTATTCAAAGGCCATATTTACCATTACTCTAAAGCACAAAGCAAAGCAACCAGAGGCAATCATGAGGCATAACCAATGCCCACAGTATGTATCAGCCTGTTCTCCATATAGCCACTTTATTGCTAACTGAAAATAAAACAAGAAAGTAAGCTACTGTGGTCAAGGCTTATTCTACCCTATGATATCTGGGGAGCTTATGTGGGTAGATAGAGAAATACTGGCACTGCTTAACATCAGGTATAGAATTCTTTCAGCATCTGATATTTACACTGCCAAGATCTCTCCCGAGACTGTCTTTGCCATCAGTGGATAGAGGTAATCCTCCACAAGATGAACCTGAGATCTAATTAAAAAATAAAAATGCAGAAAGAATTCTTCATAAGTTGGTTTCACAAAGAGAGGATATACTTAGTAACCTCCAGGAATATCTTGACTTTGATCCTGGATGTAGAAATCTTTTCGAAGTTTTATTCTGAGAGCTAATGAGGTCACTATTCAGCTGGAGAGACTGCAGCGTCTCTGGAATGTTTTTTGCCTTCACTTTTATTAGCACACGAGGTATAACGCAAAGAAGCCCTTGGCATCAGTATGAAATCCAAATCAGCACATGCCATAGAACATACACTTCTTGTATTTTTGCATGCTACCTCTGCATATTTCCTTGCACCATGTCACAAAGAACCATGCTGTTGTGCATGAGAGCATTTCCTACTGTGTGGCCTTTATACATGACATCGGATGCATTACTGAACTGCACACAATAAAATCGATGCCTTTACACATACGCTATCAAAGCCATCCTGTTTGCACCAGTTATACTTCAACTCTTATTTTCTTTTTATCTCGGTGAATTATATAGTTGTCCTCATGTGAGTGTAGAAGAGCATATTCATTTCTGCTGTTCATCTTTGCATCTTAGGCCAAATACGCAGGGACTCAAATACACAAATTTACACCATGACAACATGATGCAAAACCCTAAAAAGCATTCACTCAGTATGTAAGAAAGATTTTCATTTAATCTACATTTGGAGGGGAGGAAAGGAGAGGCAGAGTGTGCCTCTTCCATAAACTAAATTAAATTGCTACTCATTGACTCAAGTTACCTCGGGCACAACTCATCCTAATGCTACATTATTAAATTTGGGGAATGCAGCTACAGTGAAGTTGGGGTCAAAATAAACAGTGTTCAGATGTTATGCTGCAGATACACATTTCAGGTGCTCTCTTTGATAAATGACACATAATGGAAACAGGGCATAGCTTGCTCCAAGTAAGCATCTAAAAACCATTTCTGCTGCCTAATTACAGTAGCTCAAAGACATTCAAACTAGAAAGATCATCAACATTTTAAGCATACATTGCACCACAACTTCTGCTTATTTCCTGACATTCCTGCAAAACCTAATGCTCTTGGAAAAGTGATGGCTCAGGGAGTTATTAATGAGAGAGACCCTTCACTTCTTGATCACTGGTCTGAATTCTGTTTAATCTGGAAGAAGCAAAGAACTGTCAGTGGCTGGTGGTGTTTACAAGTTAACGAGAACTAGTCTTCATTTAGACTGCAGCAGGAGCATCTCAGTTTAAAAACATTTTCTTACCTTATTTGCCCCTATATTCACAACAGTTTCTGAAATGCCTTGGTCAGCAGTACATCAAAAACTACAGACTCCACTAAGAGACAACAAAAACAAAACAGTGGTGATTCACATTCATCCTGGCTTGCTGAGTTGACCTTGTAGCTCACTGGGTAGATAAATGATTTACAATAGATCTACTTTCACCAGGTCAGATTACAAACACTTTTCTCTTCAGAGATACCACTGCATGCAGAGAATAAACATTCTCCTTTATGAATTTGAATAAGAACAAGTTATGGAATTTGCTTCAAGGACTGTTTTGGTTGTTTCTGGAAAACATGATGGCATTTCCTCCTTGTTACCTCACTTTCTTGTAACAAAGATTTTTCTCAGCTCTCTTCTAAAATGAGTTTTTGATAAAACAGATTACACAATCTCTGTTCTTACAACTCAGGTCCTATGGTCTCATCCTAACAGAAAGCTAGGATGTGGCTATGTGGGATATACCAATTATATACACCTCTATTCCCCCAAAAATGTATGGCAAGTGATTTCATTAGTTTTTTTCTGTTAACTAGAAAGCATAGAAGAAAGTCTAAGTTGAGACTACGATGAACGTCCTATTGACTTAAATAAGGATAGCACATTAATTTAGTAACAGTGTAGCTTAGCTTCTCACTTCTGAAAGTTCTTTTGGTTTGTCTCCGATCTACAATGAGGCCACAGTTTGCACCACCCACAGCTCTGCAGTCCCCAGATCAAAATATTTTGCTTCTGTTTTCTGACATTATCTTACTGTAGTTAAGTCTAGCAGCTGCCTGCTCAGAAAGACAGAATGGGAATAAGTGTGATAGAATGTAAAACATTGCTAAATCTATATGAGAACTTCAGTGATATTTACTGCTTCTCACTTTTTCTTAATTACAGGATCAGTTGAGATGATCATTCCTCACCTAATTTTCCTGGCCCTCCATTTGCCTTATGCAACTGGTTACAAAAATCAACTCAGTAGCTCTCCATGGTTCAATATCAAAACTAATTCCAAAGGGATCTTTTCAGAGATTAGTATTAATGAGCACAGTTCTAATTTATTTGGTTTGGGATGGAGATTGTATCGAACAAACTCAAGATGCTATAAGCTGGGAATGGATACATGCTTTAAGGAGAAGATTAAAGTGCGCCCCAGTGAATAAACAGGAGAATCAGACAATCGGTAGGACAAGACAAGGGTGGTAACTCACATCCCAACAGAGGGTGGAGATAGCTGCTTGGTGGTACCACTTCCTTGGGTACAGTTCATGAGAAAAAAATAGAAAGTCAGGTGTGCGTATAAGCTTGCCTAGTGTTTAAAAATGGTATTTAATTAGCTAGCTGCTATTGTTATGTCTGTATAAGCGTAACGTATGTCTAGACAGGACATAACTCCTACAATAGATCATGATCATATATATATATATATAGTTTAATAGCATGCTGCTTGGCACAAATTTGGTCCATACCAATTAGTCTTCTACCAAAAAGTATCACAGTATAGAGCAGCAGCAACACAGGATCCATTTCCTATGAGTAAGAAGAACGCACTATATCAGGAGACTTTAGTCACACACTTACGAGCTCTCACATGCCTCTGTCAAAGTAAAGACCCTGGCACTAAAATGTTCAGTGGTGTAAAGAAATACAAGGTCATATGTTTACATTGTGGTCTGCAACAGGAAAACAGCATATGAAATAAATCTTTTGTCTTTTTAGAATAAAGTTGATGTTGTGTATTAGAAGGAGGGGATTATACAGAAATAACATCCAGTAAGTTAACTTGTGTTATTTCAGACTAATTAGAAAATAGGCTCGCTGAACGTGTCGTGAGAACTGTAGAAACCAGCTCTACGGAGACTAAATAGTGCATGAAGCAGTGCGGATGTTCCCCCAGCCAAGAAAGATTATTACAAACATAGATGTCTTTTCATATTTAATGATTTCTTATAAGTAATTATTTGTAGCTTCAACAGTAGTGGAAGAGCCATCACTATTGGATCAAACAGTACATTTCTAAAGTCTCAACCAAAAGACCAAACAACTGGATATGCATGCCATCCTCAATCATCACTAGGCAGATGTGAAGTAGCACAGTGAAAAAGGTATGCATGCTCTGATTTAACTACAAGATGGCCAGAATTTGGCACTGTGCTCTCCTTAAGTGAGGAACAAAACTTCTACCTTCCTGCCTCATGTCCATATAGCCAAGCTGCTAGCTGCTGTCTTTCCTGTCCAAGTTGGTTACCCTCAGGACTTTCTCCAGCCTGAGCTGTTTAGCCTGATCTCTGAAGAAGAAAATATGCCATTTGTTTTGGAATTACAATTTTTTTTGAGAGATTCTGAATGTAAGACAGGTATTATATCATGGACAGAACTACTGTTATGCACAGTATGTCTAGAGCACTCAATGGGCAGGTTTTTAAGTTTTTTTTTTATGCTAGTATATTAAAAAGGTTGTATTTTTCCTGTCAAAATTAGCTGTGCTTTCAAAAGCGCAAACACTCCTTGATTGGACAGTAGGCATACTTGTAAGAAACTCCAAATTGTTTCCTTCGCCCACTCCTCTTTTTAGATCATCTTTCTCATGGAACAGCTTCCCTCCTCCTCACTCACCTCCTCCTCCAAAAAAATTCTGACATCTGTTCCTCTACCTCTCTAGCAGCCACTCTCCCCCCATCATTTGCCTTTTATTTTATGGTGCCCACTTGTGCTCTTCAACTCCATGATCCTTGGGATATGACCTGTCAGGTGCTTTGCACTTTTAACCCCTTGTAAAGCATCTTAAATGTTATGGACATTTACAGCACAATAGAAATGATAATGCAGTTAGACTGGAAAGGCAATTCCCTAGTTAACACCTCCCACATGTGGTGATTAAGTACTAGGCTCACAAGCATACAGCAAACCCGGCAAAGATACGTTTCTAGAAAGAGACTGCAAATTCCTAACTCCAGATGGTCTGCAGTTGGTGAATAATTACATGGATTGTTTAGTGCTTCACTAATCAATCATGACAGCAACAAGGAGAAAAAGCATGTCTGTGTAAAGGAAAATGTCCTTTGGAGAAACACTAAGTTATCATTTCATGCATTTGATCTGCTCAAACACCATCTTTTTTCCCCCCCCCCCCCCTTCTTTTTCTGGTCTGATGCTGTAGTTAGTTCCGTAAGAATAAATCCAGGAAGAAGAAAGAGTTGTTTGTTTTTCCAGAAAATACACAAGGAGAAGCTGAACAGCAACAGCATGTCTGCAAGGCTGCACTATATTTCAGAGACTACAAAAATTGTAAGTAGGCAGAGAATTAATCTCCAGCATTGGGTCCTGGAGACAATGAAGACTCTCCAATATCTTCTGTCATATAAGTACAAAACCTTAAAAAAAAAAAAAGCTTAAAATGTACAAAACAAAGGCTAGAAAAAGAATCACAATCTCCAAATCTTTTCCTTGAGCATGAAAGCACAGCTTTTATTAAAGAAAAATAACTAATCTAAACAATACCATCAGCAATTCATATGGGGCCAGCTTTTCCTAAGTATATAAAAGAAGGTCCAATACTACCTTGATTCCAGCACTGACTAGGTCAATTTGATCTCTCTGTGCTTCAAAAGAAAGGAAATGACATAAGACGGATGTTCAAGACAGAAAAGGTTGCTGGAGATACTGCAGTGACCAGAAGACAGGTGTTTTGGAGGATTTATTTTTGAACAACAATAACAATTAACCTATAGAAATCGGTCGTTCTCCATGCAGACATCTTTGTGGTTACTTGCACATATGTAAAATACTTTATAAGTCAATATTCGCAAATGGTCCATCAGATAGCCTATGTTTTCTTCTACGCTAATGCCTTGCAGAGAAGTATTCCATGGCAGCAGACTCAAAATGTAATGGATGTGATAAACTGCATGGACATTGTTCAAAGTTTGGACATTAGAAAAGCAATGTGCTATATTTCAATTTGCCTAGATTTTCCATCAAATTATTTTCCATCAAATAAGCTAAACAAGTGGGCAATATGGAAGACTATGAAGTCAGTGAGGTAAAAAAAAAAAAAAACAAAATAATTGGATTTCAGAAATCTAAAAAAAAAAAAAAACAAAAACCCAGATCTTTCCACAGTAAAGCTAACTACTATTTGTCTCCCAGTGCTACTTAATCACGCAGCACAGAACAAAACTGATCTTTGGGAGGCCAGTTGCTGAAGGATGGATACTGCACGCTGTTGACATTAATAACTCCTCCTAGTATCAACCTAGGTAATTTGCAATTAGATCTATATAAATGATGCAATGACCTTGCTGGTGGCAGTGCTTCTGCTGATGCTGTAGAAGATACATGTGGAACAGAGGCTAAGCTTAAGTATTGATCCATGTACTTTGGGAGGAAAATTAGGTGAAGAATAAGCTTTCATTTTCCTTTCTTTTCTTTATTATTTTAGACTTAAAATGTGTTTAAAAAAAAAACCAACAAATTTAGAACAATCACTAAACTGATTGTTCCAAAAGACCAAACTTGCAATGAGTTGTTTTCCTATATCCATTGGCTTAAAAACACTACACAGTCTGTATTACCAAATGCCTTCCTTGTAGGAGAATCATCTGTAAAAAGCTACTTCTGAAGGTATCATTTACAGAAGGCAACTGAGAAGCTCACAAAAAAATGCAGGGGAAATTAAGCCTAGGCAAACCTGACAGAACAGCAAAACAACAACAAAAGAAAAAGACTGAATTTTTAGCCCTCTTTAGAGACTGCAGTGTACAGCACCTGTACACCCTAATCTTTCTGTACCATCTAGTTGCTCTCAGCTGGTGCAAAGTGCAGCTATTTCTTCCTTCCTAAACCTCTCAGTCTCTTTTCTTTGTCTTAAGCACCAACATAACCTAAGTCACTCATACTGATTTTGTACAAGAGACTACTCTTAATTTTTAATATTTCCAACAAGCATTTCTATTCTTTTATACCCTCAGTATGCCAGAAGTCTAGTTTTCACATCACAGCATTCTCTGTGATCAGGCTTTGTTTCCCACAGTTCATTTCAAGAAGCCTGGATATAAAACAATTAATCATTTCACCTGCTGAGTCTCCATATACTTCTAAACATTTCTATGTTTCCTTATGCTTCTCTCCACTGGAAAATGCAGCTGAATTCTGCCTCCGCTTCCTTTAGAACAACCCTGAGGCTGGATGCGATGGTTTCCATATAGCTGAATTTCAATCTTGCTGCTGCAGTTGATCACTAGTTAATGTTCACTTGCATCCTATCTCTAGTTACTGAATCAGTGTACAGGCATTTCATTCCCACCCACATTAAGGTCGTTTTCACTCATTCCAGCATTTGCTGTCTGTTATCTATGACTACAGCTCTCCTTGTTCTCTCCCCAGCCCATCCCTGCCCAAGTGTGTGGGTAGGAACCTTCCATTCTTTATTAGTCGGCAAATTCTAGAGCCTCTATTTCAGCAGATTCTCTATACATACTGAAAAATTCTGGGCAGGCCATGTTACTGAATCACATGTAGTTTAATGAAGGAAACAACAATTCGTGGTTGCTTGCTGCTGTTCACAGGTGTTTGGAGCCCAATACTGACTTACCAGGATATGTTCATCAGTAGCTTGCACTTGGCAGTTTTATTCCATAGTCTATTTGGGCTCACTGTCTATCATCCTACACCATACATTTCTGCACAGACATCCCAGATGCTGCTTCTGGTCAAGCAGCAATGGACTACCAAATATCTTTCTTTTGAAGTTCTAAAACCCAACAATTATATTCTGACTCGGAGTGATCTTCACTTGCTGCACGTTCATCCTTCAGGATCGCTTGGATTTTAGCCAAGAAGTCCTGCACATCTGCATGAATATCTAGGACATTCAATTTTGATCTTAAATTAAGAAGGAATAATCATGAAAGAAACAAAGTTCAACCAAATGTCTCTTTCATTCAGTAAGCCAAGATGAGTAGTCAGTTCCCATTACTTCTTTTGGAGAGCTTATGCATCTGACAGCCAAAATTTCGCAGTTGCAAGGTCCCCAGTTGTATGGGTGATAACTTTGCTTCATTTTTAAGGAATATCTCTTCAAACTGCTGATAGAACTCACCAACTGCATCTTTGTCATCTGCTAACGTAGGAGTGTTAATCTGTTTGATCGACATATTGACTGGATTTGCTTGAAAAAGAACTGTAATGATTTTATCACTGATTGGATTACATCCAAGTGTATACTTTGATCTCCCCTTGGATATGAGGAACACAATGCAAGCTTCTTTTAATTTTTCAGATCTTAAGCACTCAGAGTAGCTGTTCATCATCCCAAAATGACACCTATTATTCCACTACAACACTGTGTCTATATTTATCTACTTCAAGATTTTTCCAACTTTTGTCACAATAAAGAGCTTTTTTCATACATTTCACGTTCCTATATTAATGCTTGGTTTGCAAAGAATTGGTGGTATGATTACTGGGGGTGTTTGGGTCCTGAGGGCTTGGTAGAGCCACAAAAGCTCCACATGATCAGAACGTTTTCTGAGATATGTGGTATCTTGCATTTCATCCCTTTTCCTTATCAAGCACCCTCTCCAGTCATCATCTACATAAGGTACCGATCCCACCAGTAATGAGCTTCTCATCTACCAAAAGCTTGGAGACTTAGTGGCTATTTAAACAATGAAAAAGCAATGAAAAATGAAGAACAAAACAGGAAAGAAAAAAAAGTTGGGAACTGATATAGTGGGTCACAGAGCTGGAGAAACTACACAGTATTTAAAAACCAAAGGGAGAATTTGAGTTTTGAACAAGTTACTCAAGGGAATAGCAAATGCTGCTTAGCTGTAAGGAGTTGCAAAAGAACTGTGAGATCTCCCAAGCGTGCAAGCCTTACTGAGGCACCTGTGGTCAGTCTTCTCTTGCATCTCAAATTTTTAAATTTTAGATAGATGTGAAAAAAAGTTTTCAATACATATAACAAATTCATAACCATTACTTATAAAGTGTAGCTAATAGAAACTATTATTCCCCTCAACTATTTTTGCAGTCTCTTTTGAGCTTAAATCTCCTCTATTACAATTTGTGCCTGTTACTTTTTTCTTACCTTCCATGGGCATGGGACTAGTTTCCTTTTGCACCACGTTATTCAGCATTTGAAGAGCATGAGTAAATTTCTTCTCAAGTCTAAGCAGTATGCACAGTTTAGGTGCATAAAGTCATGTTTCAGAAATTACTTAACTGGCTGGTATACACTGCACATATTCCTTTGCCAGAGGGAGCATTCAGACCTATATAGCCATTGTTAATAAGAGACATTGTGCTTCCAGGAACAGCACTGTTGCAATTGCCAATTTCCACCAACAGTCTTTTCAGCAGTCTTTTCATTAACACCTCCAACCAGAACACAATGTTTTTCTATTTAAAAGTCAGCCAACTCAGCTGTTAACCACCAATATGCAACAAGGACACATGGCTGAGTGCCAGATGAACTATTTAAATGCGAGATTATGGTTATAAGATTTACCTAAGCAACAAAACTGCAGAAAAAAACATATCCAGAGATTTCTGAGTACTGGTTGGTGGAAGCCCTTCAGAAATCTGCATAACAAAAGTATTTTAAGAAACACCAGGAGCCTGTGGGAGTAGCAAGTCCACAACAGAGCTTCTCTATATTCAAGTGGGCTGCAGATTAAGAAAACTGAAACATGGCTACTGCTTTCTAACTACTGACAAAGGAGATTTATTCTAATAATTTTTCCACTGAATATCAAAGTTCTTACTCAGACTTCCATTTATACGTTTCCAAATTTCAAAAAGATCTCTACAGAAGGAATAAGAACTGTCACGTACAAGATGTGCCTCCACACATAGAACATGCCTTGCGCCAAGACATTACAAAGCATTAACAGGGGTATAGCCTAATGTAAAGCAGTAAATAGAGGCACTGATAAACTGCAGGCTGTCTTTAACTCAGTGAAGTTGTGCTCCTCCATGCTTTTCATGATCGAGGATCCTTCCTTCCCCTCTCAACCTCTGGAGACAGCCAACTGTTCTTTCAAGAAGTTAATTCTGAATAATAAAAAATGAGTTCAAGTAGAAGTGATGGGAGGAGCACAAGAGGGAAATGATTCATTACAACTTAAGTAGAAGAATAAGCCATTCATAATGCGCAAGGTCATCTGTTGTTCTGTGTCACTGTGCTAATGAATCAGCACTTGTTTATACATGGGGAGTGGCACCTTACACGGGGGGGAAACAGAGACTATTTGCAGCGAGGATTATACAAATAATTTTTGTGAAGCCTTCTACCACCAATACACCTGGCAGAAGAAAGGGCTGTATTCATACTGAAACCCTGTGAGATCGCCCAATTCTCAAGCCTCTGAGAGATTTAAATATTTTTCTTTCTGCCAGATCTGTGGCCACCTGATCTGAAGCAGAATCTGACAGCACCAACGCTGATATGTTATGAATTGCCAAAAGTATGAACAAGGGAGCACAACTTTTGTGCTTATCTGTAGCTGGAGTGCTCATTAGTGGTTTAGAAGAGATGAAAATGGAAAGGCTCTGCTCAGTGACCAGGAATAAGTTTACTGGCAATACAACTAGTTTATACTTCAGTTTTCTATCTGGAAGTCTTCAGAAAAAGCTTACCTCAGCTACGAGCCATCTATTGCAATAACTCTTATTTTGGGTATTTGGGCATTTTCAGTGTATTAAAGCATCACCAGAAGAATATTAACCAAGAAATACTCTTAGCTTGAATTCCTGAGGCTCTCCTGATTTGATTACACTATTTTGAGGGGAAATTTTCTGAAGATTTTTGTGGGGTTTTTTTGGCTGCTTCGTAGATAAGGAAATCTAAAGGTTATATAAACCCCATAATTTGATTAAAACAAGTGCTGAATCCCAGTTAAATCCTAGGTGACCAAAGGAAAAAAAAAAAAATGAAATCAATAAAGTGCAGGAATATTTTTCCAATAAGAATTCCTTTTCCTCCTCAACATTTCTCAAGTTTGTGCTTCTCCCTGCTATTTATTCATCTGATATAAGAATTCCTCTGGCTAAGTTCAAAGGTCTGAATGCCATTTATGAGCTGAGCATAATCTTGAGAATCACTCACAGGACCAGGATGTAACCTGTACTGGATGAGCTGGCTGCAGTGCTGAATCCTAATCAAGGGCCAGATTTTGTTGTCATCCTTCCTCAAGTGAGTACTCAACAGAGTTGGAACTATATAGGCAAAGGTGGGAGGATTTCAACTTCTGCTTCAGGAATCCAACTGCAATCACTGACAATATATTTGGGAACCTCTTGTCTAAAATAATAAAACAACATTCTCATGTTCTCAAAGCATTCAAAGATATGAAAAATGAATGATTTAAAAACACATTTTGCATTTTGGAATGAAAAGACATCCTTTACAAACTTGATCCAAACTTCCCATCTCCCTACATGAGATACAAAAATGACACATTGGAAAGATCAATAATTACACGTGTACAGGAGAATCACAATCAATGCCATTGCAAAATGCCCCTTTTTCCCCCTGCGCTGCCACTGCCGCTCACTACACAGATGCTTATCCAAACCTTAACTGGAGCACCATAAAGCAAAACTGACAACAATAGGAGAAATAATTCCATCAGGAATTTCCAACGTACGTCTCCTTAATTTCTGTTTACATACCACGTGATGGATGGGGAACACGAGCAGAGTTCAACTTGTATTTTTTAACGATTGTTCTGCAATTTGCTTGCTTCATGAATTTACATGCTTCATGAAGCATGGGCACTGCAAGTATTACACTCCCTCAAATGCAGAAATAATCTGAGATTCAGCTATACATTCCTTCAGACCTCTACCAGTTTCCTGGGATTTTTCTGCCTCTGAAAATGACTGTACAGATTCTCACAGCTTTGTGGATACTGAATAACACAGGTGGCACTGTAATACTTCAGCTTTCCGTGCCAGGTCTATGAGCAAAGGGCAAATAAATATCCTGAGAGGAAAAGAGTAGCAACAGCACGGAGACAAATACTTCGTTTGATACATCACAGAGCCAAGCATTTCTGAAAGTCTGGCACTGACTATTTATCTGTACCTGAAGAAAACATCACAGTTCTCTTGACCTGCTATTTACACAAGGGAGCAAGCTTGTGCTATTGCCCAGCCTTCCCACACAAGCTAGAAGCCCTAGATTTGCTTCATTATAAATTCATTTAAATCTCTGAGAAATGAGAACAGAGTCAATTCCAAGGCTACTGGTGACCAAGTACAAGAAAAAGCATGGAGGATACCATATCCAATTAAACACATGAAAGAGCCAGTCAACGAAACAAAATATAAGACTTAAGATGATAATAACTCAGCCAAGCGCCAGTCCCAGAGAGCAATTTAGAGGGAATGTCAAATGCAGATATGGTCTATGGTACATTGCATATATTCTGTATGCATTTAATAGACATCTTCAGCCTATAGGCTCAAGCAGTCAGAAAAGCATGTAAAAAATTTAGGGCATTGGCACAAACATGGAATGCCCATCCCAGCATATATCAGACCACAGACTGGTAAGTAGCAGTTACAGACATTAATTTCTCCTGGCCATTCTTGCAGAGCACCATGGATGGATCTAACACCTACTTCAGGCAATTGTGTTCCACTTCTCCTTCACATATGCGATGTAAGGCAGTTATTAGGACATGTATGCAAGTTTCATAAAGGACTGTGCCAGAGTTCACTGAACAAAACTCTACCATTAAGTGCCCTAGAGTAACACACATCAGAAAGTCACTGAACTGCAAGATAATAATGCTTACTAGGCCAGTGAAGCATAAATGCACGCAGTGTTAAAATTAGTTTCTTTTAAATGGGACAAATAAACATGCAGTTCTTATAAAGAACTCACCTACAGATTTGGTGAAAAAACGCATTCAAATGTAACTTGATTGAAAGGGATTATCTTGAATTTCAGTGTATTACAGAGAAATGCTATTAAAAGAGCTGAGTTCCTCATTTTTTTCCTCTCACTAGGGATTTTAATCAGTTCCTTCATGTGATATTAGCTGCATTTAACGTGAAAGGAGATGGATTCACTCATGCATACATGATTAACTCTGCTAAAACATCAACAATGGAGCAGAAAATCTACCATCTGAATTGTAACTGGACTACACAGCTAACAAGGGCTATTCTTACATATTCAGAGCCATAATGTACCAATGTTTGTATTAAGACTACGATTAACAAGAACAAATAAGATGACACTCTTCATGCATGAGAAAGGAAAATATACAACAATAACCATTATTAGACTAAAGTCTGCTCCGTAAATATTGTTTGCCTATTCCATCTATAGTCTATTCTAAGCAAATCAAGTTGCATTTAAGCAACTTGAAATGTATAATATCACAGCCCTGCACATTCCACAAATGAACACAGTTTTACAATGTGTTCTTCCTCCTTAGTACAGAATTATACTCTGGAAATAGATTCCTGCCTTGAAAAAGCCTTTGACTTGCATTGGCACAAGGAAGAACAAGAAGATGTTGGCTTATGCTGATCTATTAGAGATTCAGACAATACTTCTGATTTCTCCAGTTTATGGATTAGAGCATACAGCACCTGGGGCTAGCAAACTCAATCCTACCATGCCTTTCCAGCCCTGCCTTGATTGCATGGTGCAAAAAACGTTTTCTAAAGGAAGCACAGCAAAGAACATTTCTCATGGAGGTCCAGTATTTCCTGTGCACTTCTGTACTAACTGAAAAGAGGCTGAGAAATCATCATCTTCAGAGTGCTAAGATATCTAAGAACTTGTCTCCTCTCATCTAATAGAGTCTAGGGGAGGAAAAGCCACAAGCCAAAGAGGCAATTTTATCTGCTACTGCTAAGTCTAAAAACAAAACAAGAAAACACATCAGGAAATGGGAGGGCACTGGAAAACATATTTCACAAAATAAGTAGCAGATAGTGCTGTGACACCCAATTTGACACTCAATTACTAGGCTGAGGTTTAAGGATCTATATTAAAATACCTTTTGCCACATCAGTTGCTTTAGGATATCCATTATCCCTAGCCTCTAGCTGTTATTCTGCAAGGGCACAGAGCCCCACAGAGTTCACAGCATAACTGTATTTCACTTAGATATATAAAATGACAACAGATGCCTTCATTTAAATGTGTGCACATACAAAACTTACTTAAATTTTGAGGTATTTGAAATGGTTTCCAGTGGTGGCAAACTGGATTTGTTACAATTCACATCAAATGAGGTGTTCCACACAGGGACTCTTCATTTTTCCAGCAATTAACAGGCAGCTGAACCAGAATGTTTTCCATAATAATTATTTTTTCCTCTGTCTTCAGCATAGCTCATTAGCATGAGTAGGTTGTTGGAGAGGCCAAACATCTGCACTGCAGGTAGCCCAGAAAGCCATCATGTCTTCCGCAGAAACCACCCCAATATACACAAATCCTGTTTCACTCCATTGGTGAGTTTTGTCCTTTGTCATGTAATGACTAGAGGCAGTTTGAGACAACCTGGCCGCAGTCAACTTACTTATTAAAAATTAACAGGGAGATTTTAGATTCCATTGTCTGCCAATACACGGGAAACCAGAACCCCAAGTCAGCATGCTTGGCAACCTGCTTGGCAGTAAATAACCAGTTTTCCGCATGTGATGTGAGTTACTAAATTCTAATAGTGTTACAGGTGCGACAGCGCAGTCATACAACTAGACAATCTAGCTAAGGAATTTAAATTGTGTTTGAAAAAAATAGCTTAATAGACTGAAGAGGATTTTACTTGCTATTACCAACACTGTGTATTCAAAGTCACAGCCTCTGAAGAAGCTGTTCCTCACCCAACTCATCAAGCAACACAACATACCTGCAACTGATGTACAATAGCCTGCCCTCTCTCAATTTACAATGATAGAGTGTGAAGTTTCTTTCATTATAGTTCAACACCTTATCTAGAAATATGCTCAGTCTTGAAAGTCAAAGAATCCTGCCTGGGCTGCTGTATGATCAATAAGTATACAGATGTTGTAAAGTATTGGATGATCAATAAGTACACAGAGAAGTTAGGCTGGTAAGATTATCACATCAGAAAAGATAATTAGAGAGAAATGGAAAGTGCTCACCAGTGTGGTAGGCTCACAAGAAATCCCACAAGGAACCATCTCCAGAGCTCCTTCCTCAGAGGCAGTCAGCCCTTAAGTGGGTCTAGAAGAGGTGCAGCCAGGCTCCACCCCTTCTGGTCACACAGGGGAATTGCCTTCACCTGTGCTCCTGCAGCTGACTCAGTGCTCACATCAGGTGATCCATCAGAGATTCAGGCCATGATTCAACAGTTCCAATATGTGCCATCTCAGTAGCAGCAATGCAATTAGAAGCAGGAAATTTATCTCTTATTTCAATAATCCTCAGTTCTCTATTTAATTAACAGATACTCAATATCTCAGCGTACAATCACATTTGCCCCAAATACTTAACTCAAATGTAAACATTTTAGGATTTCTATCTCTTACATTGTAACACAGTGCTACAGGTAAGACAGTTTTCCTTAATTCAAGCAAATCACTAAGGCTGACTGAGAGTGCTACAGGAAAAAACAGTGCATTAGAGCTTTTATTTCCCTCTGACCACAGAGCTCAGTGGGCAATACACTAGGCCCATCTGAGTATTAATGATGGAATTAAGTGGAAAATTTGTCCTTCCCAGATCACATACTGGCTCAGGCAGCCTGCTTGCACAAGCCTGAGCTGAGTTGCCATCACTACCCTCACGAGGATTTTGAAAATTACTTCCAGAATCCACACAGCTGCTACCATCAACAGGATTGCCACTGAAGAGCACAAGGTAGGTTTCCTACCAGTGATATCATTTGGTTACCTACAGCTAAATTCACAAGCAAGAGATCAAGTCAAAACTTCTCTCTGTATTGTTTCTTCTGCTGGAGGAGAGATGCAAATAAACAAATCATAGTCAACTTGCCAAGTTTTTGCACCTCAAGGAAACAGCCTTTTCTTCAAAGGCCATATGTGCTGATATGCCTATGTTCTATCAGTCATCACATCCTCACACTTACTTTTGAACATAGACACACAGTCTAATGCTAATTGTCTATGCATTCAGGACAGATAAGCTATGAGGGACTTTTCCAACAGAAAAGCCCTGTGTAAAGTGAGGGAGGAAGTGGGAGCAATAGAAGGAATGACAGATGAAAATGGAAATGGCCTCAGTAAGAAACCTTTCGCAGTCTGACAGCCACTGGCTTATAGGTCTGCTTTTTACTGTTGGCCTCAGCATCTCTGGAGACACTCTCATTTGAGAAACACTAACCTTCTTCTAGCCTCAGCCAGCCTCAATTTCTTTAAATTGCAGAGATTGAAACAGGTCGAGTTCAAGCCTGCAAGAAACTATCACAACTTGGACAGTTTCTCCAATTTCCACATTTATGCATGTGTAAGGCTGTTTGGCCTGACTGATTCTTCAGCAAGATCATGGTTCTGCCTTGCATCTAACTTCATGAACTTAACTGCAGCTTTTACAAGTCTAATTTTTATCTGCAGAATAAAATTGGGATATTTATTTAAAATGCCCTCTTGCTCATTAATATTGCATAAGCAGTACTATGTTTATTTACAACTGCTATTGTTACTAGGCTCCTGAAAGCCACAGGGCATTAAAAAGAAAAAATCTTCCTAATACTGCTGGTTTTGGGTAATCTCTGTCAGCAAACAGCCTGACTTCAGAGCAGGATGCATTTATAAACTCATAGAAGTAAATAGGGCCTTTCATTAACTTCCTTACGAATTCTTGTCCCGGTTTTGCCAACTGTAGTTACTGTTTGGCTTAAGCATATGTGATTTTCTCTTTCAGGCTTAATAACAATGCTTTGTAATCATAAGCACTTGCATTATTATTTTCTGCCCTCCCTGATCTGATGTTTTGGAAATGACTTAGCAAAAAACCACTGCCACCACCACCAACCAAGAAAAACCACCCAGCACCACCAAAATCTCAGGCCCAAACCAGACATCAACAACAAGAGGCATGCAAGCTGAAAAAATATGATTTACAATGTGATTTACAGACTGGAGCTACCTGCTACTTGTTTTAACTATAAATCATTATGCAGAAAAACCATCAGTTATGCAACATGATATGAAACCCATTTTTCCTTATCTATAAAGCAGGCATGAACGACCAGAATATGATGAATTTGTTAATTAAAGCAGCGGCAGAATTCCAGTAGGACCACTTTATAAAGTTTATTATAATAGCAGTTCTTTTTGGCCTAATAATGAATGGCAAATTACCCTATCTTATTACCAGTTTTGTAGAAAAGATTCTTTTTAATAATACAACATGAAAGAGTTCTCCCTAGCTCAACTTAGTCTTTATTTCTTTCTCTCTTTTCGTGAAGTACTAACAAAGATATTTAAAGATACATATTAAATACTATTCCTTTCTGATCCTTCACAGAATAAAACTGTGCACTGTATGCTAGTGTATCTAAAATGATGCAAAAGTACGTGGTAGGATTCTGCAGTACATGGAAAGGATCCTGTGAAGGCCCTCCTGGGCTGCATGGTACCAGCTGTCTCTATATGTTTTGTTCAGTGCCTTTAGCTGGTCAGGAATTGCCCAATTGCACTAAGAACAAAGTACATTTACCATGAGTGGAACAAATTAATATCACAAAACTCATAGTGCCAAAGACAGCTGGAAGACAACGATAACAGGGCCTCATTGGGCTGCCATTTTAATTAACTTCATGAATCTGAAAATTTAACTACTAATTCTGACCAAAAAACTACCCAAAATGAATAACCATGACAAATGGAATTACTCTCACATAATTTGGACCCCTCTTGATGTTTCTGCGCCCTGTTTAAACAAGGGAGGCTAAACAGGCCTGGGAAGGCATCCTTTTCACAGAAAAGTTTCCTTTTCTCGCTAGTTCATGCTGCTGCGTCTTGTCTAAGCTGTGAGCAGTCTTACAAATTCACACATCAGCCCGAGGAATTGTCAGAATTTTGGTTTTATTTCTTCATCAGAAAATATTTTATGCCACTTCAGAAATTCTATTTTGCCCTTACCTCCTCCTTTGTCCTCTGTGGGATTATTCCCTCCGTAATTTATTTTGCCTCCAGACTGAGCATGCTCCATAGAGCACACCTTGCAGGCAAACACCTTTAGTATTGTATGTAAAAACTGCACAAAAGCATCATTTCACCTTGCTTTGATTTTCTTCTGATCCAAGGCTTCTCTTAGTGTTTACTTAATCCTTTCAAGCACTCTTGCTAAATTACTTGTGCTAATCAAGTGATCTAATTGCTGACAGAGAACTAAGTGGTCTTCAGGCTAGCTTACCAATGCTGATCTTGCACATGTAGTATGACTTCTACCAGGAAACCAGGACATCTGCTGACAGGTGGTAGTTCTCCCTGCAGGATCTGCTCTCCTGTGACCTCCTGAGTTTTTTCTCGGCTTTATTCATTTATTTTCTAAAGAAAGAAACCGGACCCTTCATAACTTCTGCTTGTTAAGCCTGGCTCATGCATTCTCTATTGCTTTGGCCAGAATCACATGGTTGCAGATTTATATAAAGTGAAAAGGTTGTGATTCTAGTAAGAAATCCACACAACCCATCATACATGATTTACAGGTCCTTGGAATAAAAATTTGTTGAATGGTTATATTCTTTCAATCACTGCTTATCATCTGAAAACCAGTTTTTTTCAGCTGATGCAGCAATGCCTTCACATCTGTGCAGTGGGGTAAAATACCCGATAATGATTATTAATTTCTGTATGAAATGTATTGCCAGGTCATTACGATGAGTCCTACATGACACTTCTGCTCAAAGTTTTAGGCTGTTATTGGCATTATTGCAAGTCCATTGCTTAAAACAACACACTCCTAGGACACTTCATTCAAAAAATTAAACCACGTACTGTGTACATAAAAGCTCTCTGATTATGAGGTTTATGTGTTACATTTCTTTAAGACTGCCTGGATAGTTACTGTCCCTGTTGCCATGTCTAGGTGGTTTAGCAGGAAGTTAGCAATGTCTCTGTCAGGATAGAAGGAAAGGGTAGACATCACAGGAAGCCAAAGGATAAAAGAGTTTATATCCCTAAAGAGATTAATCATCCAAGGTGCCTACAAACAGAATTTAGGAGCATGTGGCCAAAACCACAGGCCAGAAACCTAGCTGTCCATCAACAAACTGCAGAGCCTTTGACCTTTAAGAGTTGCTAGTGCCAAAAGCTCTCCTTCAAGAACATGCCAAAGCCTATCCTCATGGAACGGTACACACCTCTTCAGACTTCTCTCCCACCTTTGTCTCACCACGAGTCAGAAATTTAGTGACTGTCTCCCACATTTTTTGATGTAAGTGCTAATGAAAGTTTCTAGAACATTTGTCAGATGCCCCATATCCTGTAAGTATTCTGACCACTGTGCCAGTGACTCCTTCTAGCCTTTGTGCCGTTGACTGCTTTCTTGATAGAGCCACATCTCCAAAATACAGAAAGAACCCAGAACAAATGCAATCCTGCAGCAATTACAGGCCCAGTCTCTGGTCAAAGGACCAATTCTGCAGTTTTCAATTAAATATCTATGGGATAGTACAGAATTTTGGGCAGGGGGGCTAGAGACTACTTGTTCCTTTCTCTGTAATAAACAGTGCTTTACCTAATAACCAACACCTTTCTCTTCCTGTTATGGTGTTCATTCAGGGAAGGATGAAACCCTGGATAGAGCAGAGAGCAAAGCAAACAAGCAGCAAAGCACTCTGACAGCAATTATTTTTGGTAAATGATGCACATCTGGAGTATATACACATCAATTCAGTCGCCACAGAAATAGCCTCAACCAAAAGCTGCTCAACCAAGCATCTTCCTAGGCCAATCCAGAGACTATGCAGTAATCACAGGTGTTTTTCCATATGCCACCTACAGCTACATGATGCTGCTCAACTACACCAACTTGGAAAATACTTCTGGACAAGTACAGCATGACATTTATATCTCTTTCTCATCCCTGCTTTTATATTCCCAAAAAGCCCATATTCCTGACTGATCACAGAAGTAGAGACAGAAAAATCATCTTCTGCGATGTATCATAAAACACGATACCTAATGTTCTAATAAAAATATATTAAAATCTACTTTTTCTTGCTCTTCTGTTAATAAAGTCTGCACATAATAAATGTATTTATCTATTTCAGCTCCAGTACAGTTGCTAGACTCATGCAGTAATATGACTCTTCTAGTTCTTCAGTGCATAACATGGACTTTTCAAAAGATCAAAGTAATTAAAAAAGAAATTAGTACAAGAAACTAGCTTCCAAACCACCTCACTTCTCCTGCTGTTCCTGATGCTCTTGATGCAGCTTCCCCCACTCTCTTCTTTCAACATCTCTATTCACAGAGAATGGCCACATACACAAAAGGTTCGTATAAGGTTTAGATAAGAGGAGAGGTTTCCTTCTACATAAACTGTATACAGGTTTTTTAATCTCCACTGACAATTACATTTATATTAGATTATCAAAGGATAATCATGCCCACTCTACCTGGGTTCTGATTTAAATTTGATTTCTGTTGCAAGAGAAGTAAAATAAGTTACTGCACCTAGCTAGCTGGAACTGATAGCACTCATGTTCATAACAGTATAAGTTAAAGAAAATCCTTTGCCGTGATCCCTTCTTATTGTCAGCATGTGGGAGAGAAGTTACTGTCCACTACTGCCGTTCACTTCTGAATCGATTAATATTTGTGGACCATATTCAGATTCTAACAGCTTATTGCAGCAAATCAGCTCATTTTCCCATGAGATGAGATTTTGTGGACCTAGGAGCTACAGACTGAAATACAGGCTGTCTGTAACTCAACAGTTTTCCAGAGTCCATATGCTGTTTCTTCAAACCTTTTGAAAAGTAAAGAAAATACATCAGATTTTACTTTTACCCAAAGACTTTTGGAAGTCTGAGTGTCCATTGCTATGAAAATGCAAATCTTATTAAGGAAGTAGAGGACGGTTCCAGTGGGTATAGGAAAATGCTGATGGATGCCAATAATGATCTTTTGCCATAAAAAGCTGTTGCCACTTTTATTTCAAGGAAAGGAGAGCATTAAAAGTTTTTCCTTTATTTTTTGTTGTGGCTGGACACACTGGAGAATTATTGGCTTCTTAAAGGCATCTTTTTAATTATAGTCAGGAAACTGACCAGGGACCATTTAGTGTGCTCAAAAACAAACATCTCTCAGCCAGCATACTTCAGGACCTTTATCAATATTCATATCTCTTCCTCATAAACCAAATAATTACTTCCCATTTTAAAACATGAATCAAATTTCTAAAATAGTATAATTCTATTTCTGTCTGTTTAAATCTCCCTTCTTGATTCACAGTAGAGATTAGAAGCAAAGCAGAATTCTCATAAAATATATCAATATACATTACAGAAACAGTACAATATGTACATACTCCAGTACTATCTAATATATATTCTAATCAGATACTTTTCTTGAGATTTCTTTTCAAGAATGCTTCAGAAAACCTCAGGATTTCTCAGTATGGCTTATAATCAGTTCTCACACCAGTTTGATTAACCTCTATCAGGATTCTGGCATCTTTTCACCAACGAGCTCAGAGAAATATCAACTTCACCACAGGAGAACATGCCTCCAAAACACTCGTGTCATATAATGTAACAAATTAAGGGCTGTATACCCTAAACTAGATAACCACAAAAGGAAGAAATTGTCTCTGAATTTTTGTCTTTTTTTTCTCCTAGATGGCACATCTAATGTCTCCTTCAATCTTACCTCCTGTCTAAGGTGTACAGTGGCCAAACCAACAGGATTATGCGCACAGTCAGCAGAATTTGCTTCCCAAGAAGTGTGCACCATTCCTTGTGCAGCCAAGGACAATTTCTCTACTGTCTGTGAGGTCAGGTTATCTCAAATCCAGAGGTGTAGCAAAATGCCCTCATCTGCCAAGTGTATTAATTTGAAGGGGATGCAGAGTGGAAGAAATCTTTCTACTTTAGTGCATCTAAGCCCTAAGTCCCTGATCATCATAAATGATGATCCTGTTGCTGAGTTGTTGTACTTAATCTGCCTGCTTGTCCCCAGCTATCTCTCAGCATGCAGAGGACACACAGGGCTCATTTTCTCCCTCACAAAGGATGATGAGGTGGTGGGTGGCTCCGACTGTTCTCTCTTCAACTGTCTCAGAACAAAGGATGGTATTGCAGCTCATATCAGCTATACACTTGCCAACAACAAGAAAATAAATGGCAAATGGTTAGACCTCCTGTCCTATTTGGCACCTCCTGCTCACAGTCTTTCTGTTAATACAGCCTACTTCTGAAGACATCATAACCTGACTTTGCAAAACACAGTAGCTCTAGAGCATGCCGTGAATAACATGGCTCTTGACCTGAAACTGGGATACTACAGAAAGAACATATGGTCAGAACTTCTTCTGCCATCCAGTCCCTTCAGACCTGTCTCCATAGCTTGGTCTTGAGTAGTATTATTCTGGTGAGAGCCTAGTAAACAATATAATATAAATAAATTATGAGTATAATTTACCTCAAATGAAGAACATGGCTTTTACTGATTTGAGTTGGCTGTGGATTTGCTTAAAAATTAACAGAAGAAATAGCTTGTAGTTCACATTCAGTCTTTGAACCATGCAGTTAAAACTTACATTGATAATAATAAAAAATTGACAAATGTCTTGTAGAAACAAGAGCATTTAAGATGCCTCTTAATAAACAAAACCCAATATTCTTATAAGATAAAGAAGCAACACAGCCACACTTGGCTTTGTGAAGCGTGTCTTATCAGTACAACAAACTGAACAACTGACAGGTCACTGTAGTTCCCACTCACATCTCACCTCAAGAAAGAGGAAAAACATTTGTTTGGGGTCCACAAAGCTGCAGTGCAGCAGCAGAAACAAAAGCTCAGGCCTGCTAAGAAGGCTAAATGACAAGAAGCATTGAATATTCCAGTTTTGCAAGACTAAATAGTAAATAGGACATAAATAATAGTAGCTTCTGGAAAGATGGAAACATGAAATGGGGATGAGATGATTCTTTCCTTTTCAGCCCTGATATCAATGCATGATGATAAATAGAACTTGCCCTATCTTGTAGGCTTTGAGAGAAAGAAATAATGCTTTGATTGCAGGTTAACAACTAAGAAGCCAAAATATTTTTAAATTACATGGTGGTAGTCTTCACTTTGATGACTGTTAGAATATCACAACAAATTTTGTTTTATCCACTTATATTTATGTATATTTATTAAATTATATGTTGATGTTTATATTAATTTATATCGTCAACGATAAGCCACATAAATAAAAAGCAAAATGTAAGTAGTAGTCTTCCAATTGAACTCCTGCTTCCTATCTCCTTCGTACTGAAAATACTTCTGTGCTTGCCAGTGGCAGCAGACCACCAGAGGGAGCCTGCACGGCTTCAAAAATTGCAGAAAGACTGTAAGATTGACAGAGGAAAAAAATGACTGCCATTTACACAGAAACTAAAGAAGACAAGTAAAGTCTTCATCAGATCACACAGAAACATTTCACAGAGAAACCAGGATTAATGCAACATCAGCTTGATGTTTCAGTAGAGAAAAGATAGGAAGATAATCAAAGAGAAAGACATCATTGGAAAACGTAAAAATAAGAGAAAGTGGATGGTAAATAACCAGCTACTTAAGTTTCATATAAAACAAGAGTAAAAGAGAAAAACAAATTTATAGCTTCAATTCCATCATTTTCCCATTTCTGTTTTGTCTGTGGGGCCTAATCTGCCTAGAGCACATCATTTCATTGAAGGAATTCTCTTTTTTTGCAAAACAATGGATGATATTATTAAAATTAATAAAAAATAAAGCAACAGATCTTCTGAACTTGTACTTCTTCAATTATCTGATAGTACTTCAACAGATGTCTTCATGTATGACAAATAATATACTGCTGATGATTCTAAAAATAAGAGATCTAAAAGTGCCTTGAAAGCAAATTTGCAGTTTTCACCAGCCAGTCATTACATTTGCTTTTCTGAAGTCCACCACTGTGCTTTCTGATACCCTGTATTCATGGTCATGTTATTCTAAATGCAAATAGCGATTCCTTTTTAAACAAGGCCATAAAATGCCAAGGTGATGTTTAATGAAGTGGTAAGATCTATGGAACACTCCTTCAGAAGAAACTAGATGTTTCCTCTGTTGATTTTATTGGAAAAAAAAAAAAAAAAAAAATCAACATAACATCTCCCTAATAATACCAATGTTGTGATGCCTAAGCATTTTCCTACAAAACCTGGAAATTAAACAGAAAATGGGAAAAAGGCACAAGAGACATGGAAGGGAAGAGGATGTATGGAAAGGGAGGGAAACAGCAGAAGAGTTGAGGAGCTGAATCCATGTACTCTAGATACCAGAAACTAAGTGCAGTGGGGAAAAAGGAAACAAAACGGCCAAAGTGTACGTGAGACATCTGCACCCTGAATTCAACGACTGTACAGCTTCTGCCAGTGAAATAATTATTTGCTTCTGACACCTCATTAGGGAGGCCTGCTGGCTTCTCAGGTTACATCAGTGCCAATACGGTTATGCTTTCTGACTGCAGTAGATGCAATATGAACATGCAGCTACAGACTGCTTCCCTCCTTGTCGGAAAGGGCAATTAAGCTCAGAGGCCAATTGCCAGGCTGATTCCTGCTCAATCCAATAACCATCCTACTTGCAACAGGAATCAAAAGATGTTTATCTGGAATTCAACATTTAGTAGAGATGGAGGTACTGAGACATCATAAAGTCACCTTGCTTCACTTACACCTTTCACTGCAGCTACTGCTAGGCTACCATAAAATTGTCCTTGCTTGTACTATTTTGATAAGTGCTCACATCCTTTATAAAATTTTCCCAATGTCATTCTGTACTATAAACGTCTCATGTAATTGGAAAAATTGCCACAGGTTATAAGAAATTGGAAGTTTTAGTTTCTCATTTCTACATTTTTGAAGAAATATCCATTATGAATGGGCTAGTTTGCCAGTTGGGAGTTTCAATCTGTTAGGATACTACAATTTCAAGCACCTCTCTTCCTCTTCTCACCACCTACAAAAACATAGATTGGCAAGAGGTGCAGTACAGAGAGCTAAGAAACTTCTATTTAAAAAGAAAAAATACTCTGTATTTCCTTATCCTACCTACAGGATATCCACAGTGGAGAAACTGGAGCAGGTACTGCAGTCAGCATATTGCATGAAAATTTTGGTTTTCAACTTTAAAGAAACTGAACTTTCCAGATAATGTAGTTCTTATGTCTAAGAATGTTGAAGATTAGAAAGTATCCAGAAAGAATCAAAGAGCTTATACACCTTACATCTTGTATTCTTTGGGGCTACATGTTGCTGTGGTTTTCTCTCTGCGTATTTGGTTTCCTGATGATTTTCAGGTTTCATCATCAGGTGGTGATGCAAGGCTGACATAGACAGCTCTGATGGTCTCTTGGACCAAGTTTCATCCAAGGCAGTGCTAGCTTTGGAGTTTCAGACAGGTGACATTATATCAATTAGGCTTTCTCCTTCTAACTCTTCTGATGTTTTTTTCAAGTAGGCCAAATGGAGGAAAAGCAATCAAAAACCTTACAGAACGCCAAAGAACGCAGGCAGGGATTTGGCACTGAGCATTTCAGCTGCTACATCTGAAGATCTTACATCATTCAGATGAAACGAAAGACTTGATTCACAGGAATGTGTGGTACTTTCAGCTCTTTCCTAATCCCAGTAATAAGAATGCTCAGAAAGCAGCGATGATGAAAGGAGGTATTTTAAAGGTAAGTCACCTGAGTATGAGGCTATGCATTTGCGATCTGATATTGTGGATGCTTTGCAGAGAGGAGTTGCTATCTCTTCATCTAGATCCTTCATTTTACCTTTACTACACATTACAGGATCTTTCATACTCTGCCCCGTGCTAAACAAGATTCCAAAATGTTGCCTCATAGTACCCCACCTATCATACCATTCAGATGAGGCTCTGTAGCCACCAACCTTAAATAGCAACATTTTTCAAATAGGAAAGAAAAAGAAATTAATTGAAAAATTTATTAATTTGGAGCTTCAATTTAATATTCTTTGGCATCTGCACTGTCTGAATAATCAGATTGTCTCCTGAGGCACACAGAAGTTTCACTTTACCAATTGTATTGGTAGCTCAGGACTCAGCTTGGAGTTTCTAATGCCACAAATGAGGTAAAACCTTTGCACCACTTGGAACCTAAATGGTTCAGTGAGTTGCTATGCTTTAATATCAAACTGCATTTGCACGTATTTTTGGTGTTTACATAAGAATGTCCAAGTGAGGTGCAACGCTTTCTTGACAGGAGCATCTGCTGGGTTCCAGCAGCATACTAACAGAGGGAACAGGCCTGCTGTATTTAAAATATACAGGAGTTTTTTCCCCTATAGTTTAATTGGCATTGAAATTGAATATGGTCTACACTGAATAAGGACGTAACTCAGCAAAGGAGTGCGTGCTTCGTAAAGGTATCACTTTCCTTTCCAAATATAAAGTGCCAGCTTTGGTTGTGGGAAGGAGTGCTATGTCTATTCACTTAAGAATGTGGGCAATATTTATAGCGTTCCTGCATTTTCATTTTTAGATCTCTACTTAAACTTCATCGTCTACCATATACGTAATTCTAACTGCTTAACACAAACCCATTTTCCTCCAATTTGTGGAGAACAAACAGGAAAGAGACATACAATCAATCAGTACGCGTAACAAAATCCTTTATGCAGTACCCACACTTACACATACATTTATGTATTTCTACATTTACCAGGACTAAATAAATGCACAGATCTCTTTAGAAGAGGCCAGTTAAACAAATCAACCAAGCCAAATAAAAAATACTGTAATTATTTCTAACCTGGAGTGCCTTGATTGTAGTTAAAGGCAGGGGAAGAAAACAGTTTGTTCCAAGGCTCTACAACACGTTCAAGTTTTTACCTAAATATGCAAGACCTGGATATGAAACATGTAGTACATGTGGTGTGACATGGATTTAATTGGC
Source organism: Lagopus leucura (assembly GCF_019238085.1). Lineage (NCBI taxonomy): Eukaryota > Metazoa > Chordata > Aves > Galliformes > Phasianidae > Lagopus > Lagopus leucura. Next base: position 40,184,844 of record NW_024962264.1, read on the forward strand.
ATGAAGTCTACCAAGTTACAAATGAGCAGCACTGCAATTAAAGCATAACAAATAACTGCTGTGATATCCACTAACCAGCAAGTATTACTCATTCTACACAATTGTTTCTGAAATGTTTTAAGGGGGTTTATATATATATATATAAAATATATATATATATGGATATATAGGTATATATGCATAAAAACTTCAAATGCATGTATGTAAATATATTCTATATTTTTTTACATTTAATTTTACATCCTTCCACAAGCTTCCAAAAGCTAGCTACAAGGACTAAAAGACTAATACAATATTCACATATCCAATACGAGGAGAATCTTTCTGCTGCTTTCAATGGACTTGGTTAACTCCATTGGCTTTGAAAGGAGAAAAAACAAGCAATAATAATAATCATCATCATCCCACAAAATTCCAGAAAGAATAGCTTTCTGGAAGACAGTACATCACTGCTTTGGGGTTTACTACTGCTTGTCTCTTTGAAGCTAAGCCTTTCATTTCTTTCTGTTATCATCAAGTTCTAGGAAATAGATGTTTTGCCATAGCTTCTACTCAGGCTATACTTTTACAGTAAGTATTCTTAACTCTTGAAGCAGCTCTACAACAATCAGATACAAAAAATATGACTAAATGGCTCATGTGTGCTGTAATTTTAATTCTGATAACAAAAAAAAAAAATTGCTCTATTCTTCAGATTTCAAACAGACACTGTATGCAGTTGCATATATTATGCTTCATCTTCCATGTTGCATGCAGTGTAATGGGCAAAAAGGCCCAGATGAGTGCTTGTTTTCAGCGCCATAGAAGTCACTGTGTCACTCACTGCCTTCAATTTGCAGCTTTTATCACATTACTCATTCAGTGCTCAGCAATCCCTGTGAGCCACAATGCTGGAGTTCCACATCTGAGCCACTTTCACACAACCCACGCACCACTCAGCATCCTGCTGCCATAATAATCATTTCCAAAAGCCTGCTTTGAAACAGTATATGCAAAAGGCAAGCCCCAAAGGACTGCAGTGTACTAACAAAAACCAAGACAATTTGTTCCAAGGTGCAGGACTATGATGGAAGAGTCACTACCGCATGAATCCTTTAATTTCACGCCTGCAGGCTTGTAACATACTTAAGTATGCGAGTGAGAAACATGTATCCACTGCACTTATATGCAAGAGTATTTACGTACCTCTCTGTAAGCTGGTACAGGATAAAAGTTACTTTCTATTCTGCCCTGAAGCACAGAGAAGCAGGAAAGGAAGGGACTGTAACTTTGAATGCAACTGTTTCTGCATTCAGGCCAGAGCATTGTCCCTGATTGTTCAAAATAAAGGTGAAGGATACCTGCTACCATCTATACCTGAGATCTCATCCTAAGCTCAATATCACAGTAAATCCCACTGCCAAAGTTATTATTCTAAGTACAGGAACTTCAGACATATTTCCAAAAGTCTTCAGACTAGCAAAAAAAAATTTATTTATTTATTTTTACTTTAATGCCATTGTGCTTAGCTGGACAATACATGAAAAGTACTTCATGAAAGTCACTTCCTGTGACCAGTGACTCAGTGGAGTATCTCTGACTCACTGTGCCTCAAGCCTTGTGCAAAGGGTAAAAGGAGAACAGCATGTGGTGATGTGGGCTTCCCAGAGCACAGAAATAGAAAAGAGTTGGTGTTTTTCTTTCCTCTGCAATACCACAGAGTTGGTGTTTTTCTTTCCTCTGCAATACCACGTGCTTTTTTACCTTGACATGCAGCCCATGACATGCCCTCTTTCCTAAGCAGTTCATACACTCATGCCTGCAGTCAACCCATCACTCTGGGCTAGTAGGCCATGACAAAGCAGTTCACATGAGAAGTAGGTAGCAGGAAAGGAAACAGAGACCCGAGGGATGGAGACAGCTATCGCAGCGAAACAGGCCCTGGAAATCTCACTTTTTTTACCTAGTTGCCAACAGCTGCAAAGCAGCCAATTCTACAAACACACTGCAGGTCAAAATTAAAGAGCCGCTGGTGTAACATACAGAAGGATTACATCACCTTGTGCTGGCTGCATGGGCAAACATCCTCCAGTCATCAGTAGGAACCCCAGCAGCACCTGGTGCATTTCTCTACCATAAACAAGGACAGTCAAGCTATAAATCCCAGCAGACCCCCCCACTCTTCCATTTATACTTACTCCACAAGGAGATGCAAAGTATTATTCAGCAGAAAACTCATTTAAATATTAACTTTGGGCCCATGGACTCCAATTCACACCCAAGATGCTTGCATATAATGAGGAGCTCAAGAAGGAAGCTACTTCCAGGGAAGAGAATAGGAAGTTACTTGCTTTGTATCATCAGTGCATGGTACCTACTTCACTGTCTCATCTTTAAAAGAAAATAAATGGATTGAACACTCACTTCCTGAGGCCAAGTTTCCCAGGTGAAATCCTTAAGAACATCAAGGCACACTGTGCACATAGAGTCGCTGCATTAGAAGAGAACAACTTTTCCTAACACATATTTTTCTTTTTTCTTTTTTTTTTTTTAAGATTGATTTTTGGAAACCTTCATCCCTAATTTCAGCTGTTACAAACATTGCAGAAAGATTTTTTTTCCCCTCTACTTCATAAGTTGAAAGACTCCTTTGTTATAATATTAAATTCAGATCATTCCAGAGTATCTGAAGTCCCTTACAGAAAAGGTTTTTAAAAATGTAAACTTTTCATACACAAGAAATTATGATTGAACCTGCCAGCAGTCACTCCATCTTCTCTCCTCCATTTTTATTTTCATTTATTAGGTGCACACTTCAGAGCATTAAGTCTTGCTGCAATGTTTCTCCTGGAGTCCTCAGAAGTTTTGCTTAAGAAAGCTGTGGTAATATCTGGGGTGTGAAACAGACACCTCCCACCTGTGCAGATTTTGAAGGAATGCCCACTTCTTAAAGAACAACTTCTCTTTTTTCCAGTGTAAAAGCTATAGGATGTATGAAGCTCTGTTTTGGGGTTGCTTCTTTGTTTGTTTGTTGTTTTATTTTATTTATTTTGCAGCTTGCATTTATCTCAATTCGCATTAAGTTTCATTTGCACAAGATTCAAACCTCTTCTGCATAATGGTTCTAGCATGAACAATGCTGCCAGCAAAAAATGAAAAACTGCAAAATCATACAGTGCTGTAGGAGCTATCACTGATTCATACAACATAAACATACAACCATCTGTAGATCTTCATGTAGAACAGGTTTTTTAAATGTTTTTAAGTGCTAAGCAGCATTGGGCAAACATATTGTGGTAACTGCTAAGTTCAGGGTTGTAGACAAGTGCTGGATATTTGTATTGAATTTCGCCTCACACAGTGGATGTGAGACTGTATTGACTATTTGTAGCACACAATCTTCAGGTAACAAGCAACCCCATGAACAACAGACGTACACTGAGCACATTTTTTAACACTATTCTATAATTGCTAGCCAATATCTCAGCCACCTAGGATAGGTATTTCCCATTTTAACATGAAAGGAATTGCCACTGACTGTGGCTTGCTAGGATTCTGTGCTTTGTTATTTATTTCTGATTTAACTTCAGAAGCTCAGCTATTAAGAATCAAACAATTTTGATTGTCTTCATTATTTACCCTCTAAACTTACAAGTAAAAAAATGAATGCAACAGGCAACTACAGCACCTAACAAACAACATTAAAATCTATCATAAACAGAGAGTGGCAGGAGGGAGGGGGGGAGAGAGAGAGCGCAAGTACTCCCCTAGAGCACACCGCTATGTGGGAAATTACATAACCTGGACAAAGCATGATAGAAGCATTTCTTCCTTAAAAAAAAAAAAAAAAAAAAAAGAAAGAAAGAAAGAAAATATATCATCAGCTTCATCTTTATTCACACCTCCTCCTCATAAAGCAAAAATCCTTCTGTCCACTGTAGCAGAACATTCTGGACATTTAACATGCTACCCATAACTGACAAAAAAAAGCTGCATTTTATTGCATTCTGCCTGGGTTACATAGCCTGCAACACTATAGTGTGTTCCACAGTGGCCTAGATATCAGGGTGTAACTGGGGTGTAGATGAAGATCTTCAGCTTTTAATTAATAATGCGTAGTGCAGCATCTGAAAGGCTATCTATAATTTATGTGTCTCAAAAGCAGTCATTCCTTCATCATATATTCAGACAGAAAATCTCTTGCTTTTATTCTCCAATAGAAAGTATATTAAAATGTTATTGTGTACCCTACAAAATGGATCAGTGCTACCCAGATCTTCACAGCTCCCACAAATGCCTGCTTCCACTGTGTTCTATCTGCTAGAGGAGGCTGAACGTGCAAGAGCATTACTCACTAAGCACCATTCTCTAGCTCTCCCTTCTGACAGGCACTTAAAAATGAGCACATCATTTCTTGGGTATGTGCTAATTTACCCATAATGTGAGGGGAAAAAAATGAGAGAAATGATTTAACAATAAGGATTTTTCCAAACCATACTTAAATGAAACCAGATGTGTTAATACAACATAAAATTCTTATGACATACAGAAAGAAAAAAGCAATTTTTCGAATTCAACTTTACGCAAAGCAATCATTTAAAGTGTTTAATATTAACAGTCACTCTCATCATGTTGTTCTATTTTCAAAGCATCGCCTACATATTGGTGCTTGAAAAAGTAAGAAATAAAAAACACATACTGTGTATGCTGAACAAGCAACTCGTAGTTGCATTCAGTTGCTTTCTTCTCCTTTAGCAAGCCACAAAGCCTAGAACAGTAACACCAGGCTACACGGGCAACAGAAACCTCCGTCTCCATCACACCACAAAATGTAAAGCAATGCAGACAAGATGTCAGTGGGATGAAACAAGTCTCCTCACCTGCCCCAGGTGCTGGGAGGTAATTTTAGGGAGTCCCAGCCACCTGCCACAGCCTAAACACACTCACACCTGAGCAGAAGGAAAGAAGTCACCTCTTGCACTGTCCTGCAGCCCTACCACACCTGATGTGGAACTAACCACGGCATGTTGTTTCACACATGCACCTCTCCCATGGCCTGTACACCTAGGAAAAAAAAAATCACTGTCTTTTAAGTATTGAGGTAACCCAGCTACAAGAGATACAGGAAATATTTTCACACCTCAGATAAGCAAGGAGACTGTGAGCCATCTAATATATGTAATGCATCCAGATATACAATGATTTGTATGCAGTGAGACAGTGAAGTAGATGACACTTTAATTACTTGCTTCATAATCACTTGTGTCTTGCATTAATAAAAATTTAGACTACTACAGAGCATGATGTAGCAGGTGGTTACCTGAACTCTGAATTACAGCAATCCAAATCTACCTCTGGGTTTTAGAATACTATTCCTTAACCTTGCAAGCCATCCACTCCAGTGAGTAAACAGTTTCCAATTATTTTTTTTCTCAGCTACTAAATTTTGTTTCTGCTTCATACATTTGCACCACTAGGTATTTTAAATAAGCTCAAACATTTCCTTCATGGAATCCAATGCAGCTCTTTGCAAGATGGTCAGTGCTAGAAAGTTGCCCTTCTTTGAAATGAAACAAGTGAAAAAGACACCAGGTAGAGGAACAAAAAGCAGTTTTGTCACATTTACCAGCCATCCTAACAAAAGCTCTGCAAATGCCATAGGCTGAGGCAAATATGAAAAAGGAACATCTTTGCAAGTAGTTACCTGCAGGCAAAATGCAATGCAATATGCACCTAAAGGGCTTCAGCAGCAAGAACTGTTAGATTTTCTCACCAGTTGAAAAGTAAAATATTGTCAAAGTATAGTCTAATTTCAGCAAAAAACTCTTAGGTCATGTGGTCTATTTCTTCTGTAGTTACAGGACTGAGTTATTCACTGTTGAAGTGTTTTGTACAGCCAAATTAAAAAGCACAATTCCAATTAAAAAGTTAATAAGATCACTCCAGCAAGACATTCTTTATAATTTGTTTGCCACCTACCAAGTTGTCTTTGAAAACTGCACCATGAACTGAGTGCTTAAACTTCATGCTACCAGAAAATACTCCCTAACAGACACATTATTGGTTTCTTCTCACTGCTTGAGTTGAGTTATATATGAAAAGCAGTCCTCTTACTTGAAGAATAACGATCACAAGCCGTAGCAGAATAATTCTAGAGTTGAAGGTATGCTCATTACTAAATTAACAGGAAAAGGCTGTAATTCAACACTATTTTAACAACCCATTACAGTACAATAATTATGCTCTGAATAATTACAAACTGTACTCAACATATCAAATCCCAGAACAGCATCAGGTTAGATGCATGGCTACTGAGAAGGAAATGATATCACAGCCTCCCCAGCGCATTCAAGCAACGAGAAGTGAGTGCTGCCTGTTGATTGCAAACTGTGCACCGCCTTCATGCTAATTTCATTACATCTCTGGGTATCCCTTGTTGCAACATTAAGGTAAACAGCTTCACTAGTTCTAAACCTCCATTCGTTGCTACGGCCCTACAAAGTTGTCTTAAACATGCCTTTCCCCGTTTCCAACACGTCTACTACCTTTCAAGAATGCACGTCAAGTATCCCCTTCCTTTATCTTTCCAAACATTTTTAATAACCATTTTGTAAAAAAAGATCTAACACTACTTCTGTTTATTTCACAAACTTACTACTACTTACTGGCAGGTATTTTGATAGTTTGAAAATGACATTCTATAGGATACAAAGAAAGAAGAAGAAAGAGCATTACATTACAAAGTATGTCCATACACACCAGCCAATGTAGGCAGACCAAAAACAGTATGTATGTTTTCAGTGACGATTGGAATGCAGGTAACCAAGCACAGTATTGTGCTATTGGTGGGCCTTGAACAAATGCTTACTGTCTCCAGCCATCACTTTATTTGTGGGTTGCATATGGGGCATACAAACCAGCAGTTCATTATGATCAGGATTTTCTTAAAATCCACGAGCCACTCCTTTGTCTATTTAGTGAGATTTGAGTTGAAATCAATTTTTTTTTTTTTAGAATATCCTGTTGGCTGCTGTACCAAATGACTGATTAGCAGTGTAGTTCTTTAGACAGATTTTCAAATAAAGACATAAAACAACCGTGATTGCAGACATAAAAAATTCATGTTTACCATCAAGTACCAAAAGACAGAAAAACGACATCATGCATTACCTTCATGAGCATGTAAAAGTAGCCTGCTGGATAGCATTACATTGTGGTATCAATTTTCTTACATTATAAACTGTATTTGCACTCATTACTAATCATAATGTGATTAATCCAGTTTGTTACAAATGAAGAGTTGATTGTTATGCAACTCAGATTTTTAAAACAAAGTTTGATGCAACTTGCGCACACATTCTAACACCTAAATCACCATAATAAAATCATATTTCATAGACAATAAAAAGGAAGACTTAAAAAGTTTTTGGTTTTGCTTTCAGTTGAGAAGAGAAAGTTTCCTGAAAGTTTTATCTATATAGGTGTTATAATGACCTGTAGGTTACTTCAAAATTATACAAAACTCTGCTGAGACGATCAAGAAAGCTATGAGAGAAAACAGACTTCCTAAATACAACAAGGAGATTAAAGATCATTACTAATCATACTTATGATACATGGTAGTGCTTTTATGTTTCAGGCCACCTACTTTATATTCACTTATATTTCATCTCTGTCTGTAACCATTTAATCAGAATGGTACTAGCAGAAGAAGCTATTCAATTTGTCTCATATGACTTGCTTTTTTCCTTAACTGTTAGTAAACAGCATTTTGTTTTAGACTCACATATTTTCTTTTAGATCTACTTTAATATTTCAGCAGGTGTGAACTTCAGTAACAAAATGATGTTCCCTAACACTATTTTCCTGTTCTCATACGAACTGATTAACACTTTCTTAGTTCTTTGATATCTCTTCCAAACACTTAACCATCATTACAAATAAGTCATGCAACTAGTAACTCCTTTTTCTACTAAAACTTTATTTCCTGTAGTAGTATTTAGCACTGAAAATTAGTATTTGTGTGCATAGGTGGATACGCTAACATGACTACAGGAGGAATCAAGAACACTCCACGTGTCCATGTACTCCTGCAAAGATATGAAATAAAACCCACATTGTCTGAAACGTTATACTCCCAGCTGCTTACATGAGCAATTTGAGAGAAATACTATCTATTGTAGTATACCATAACGATACTATCAGTAGAATTCACAATGAAAACTACAAGTAAAATGAAGCGTTAACAATGAAGTGTGAATAAATCTTTCAAAAGCACTTCCAACTGTAATAGATAATATATGATAGAAAAGTCATTCAAGCCTTAACAGACTTGTAGGAAACAAACAAGAAATATATGCAGTAAGCTCTTCTGGCAATACACTGAACACTAATTATACTCCAGCAAGAAGCCACTACTCCAACAATAGCTGCACAGTCATAAAGAGAAAAAAAACAAAACAGTATTAGCAAGAAATTAGTATTAAGATTAGTGAGTAACTGAAACTAAAAACATTACAGAAATATAATTGCCCCAAAAATCAGTTCCAACTCCAGTATGCTTTGAGGTAAAGCTAACGCTTGATGTAAGTTTAACAAAATCAAAATCCAACATCTATATTAAGGACGTACCTGACACAACCTGAGCACAACAACATTATTCCAGGGGTATGTTTTCAACATTCCAGCATAGGTGAATTGCTATCCCCCCAAAATAACTCTGCTTACCCTTAAAAGACCTCAAAGTAGGCAGCAACCTCCAACAAGACATTCGTGCCTCTACTGCCAACCTTTAAACGAGATCTGGGGAGGGGTGGATCCTAGCTCCACACCTTCTGTTCACTCAGGCACATTGCACACACCTGAGCTCCCCTGGATTGGCCCTGCCTTCCCACCAGGTGCTAAATCACTGTTTCAAGCTGTGACTAAACATTTCTGTTACACCCATATTGTTGCAAATGTTGGTAGGTGTAGTGTGTGTTCACAGTGCTCCACAATGCCTGCTTGCAGAGTAGGGCCTCATTCTTTGGGACTTGGTTAAAAGCATATCCTATAGTTAATAGAATCCTGCCAGTTGTCTTGTCAAAAATCTGAGTAAAGCAAGTCCTCCTGTTTAGGACTTACTTTCCTCTCAATTTACAAACAGTGGTACTATCACAATTCTCTCAGCCTTACATCCAGAAAAAACTGTTTTTGTTTTAATTCAATGTCAGAATCCCAAGTTACACTTCAGTTATTTTTATATTAAATTATATTCACACTTAATAGTCTTTATTTTCTTTTATGAAGGTTTCTTTCCACAGTGATCATTACCACAGCTCACATTGCAAAAATATTCCAACCACATCCAATCACATCAACTAACACATCTTTTAGGAGCATCAAGCATTAATGCTTTGGCAAAACAATCATATAAAATAGTCTCAAATGTTTTATCTTTCACATATCACTTCCTTTGTTGTAAGATATTTCATTCCTGTTCATCCTGGTCCTGCCTCAAGACTACCAACACTCTAGTGCTGGGTTCCATGTCCAAATGTACAGTCCCGGAATGCAGTATCTCCTAGACACTAGCACTTAAGTACATGAAACCTAAGGTGAAAAAATGACCAGAAAATAACAATGGGAGTTATTTCAGGCTCATCTTAAAGCACATCTAGACTGACAAGACCGATATCTGGATTTTCTTCATGCATGTGTATATAGTGGTTTCCTCTGTGTGGCAGGCCAGGTCAGGGCAGAGAACCCACTCATTAGCAAAAACCAAATCAACAACAACAACAAAAAACACAGCTCAACCAAATAAAATCAAATTCCTACCTGACTGATGGCAGAAATTGGCATAGCTCACGGTGGTTCAGTTTTGCAGATACTTCTGGTGGATTCTCACAGCAGCACACAAAATCTTTGAAGTAGTTCTTTCATCTACGTCCAACCTTCTGTAGATCTGTGGTTCATGGTTGATTGCAAACCACAAAGGCTTTGCTGTGCTGAGGCATCTATAAAGACTGCCCATGGATGCGAATGTTCCTTTCACTTACATTGCTTGAATTCATTCTGCTACCTTTCCTTCAGTTCAGGTGATGCAGAGCATTTATCTTCTATATTTTGGCCACCCACATTCCTGAATCCAATATTGAGCAACTTCACCTTTGAAGATCCTGAAAACCTTTGCCAAACATCACTGAAATCAGCCATGGGGCATTACAGTTCTGGTGGGCCTGGGGAATGCAGGGAGGTTCAGGTGGGTGAGAGACACATATCCACATGTGAAGCGCAGTCAGAGCTTTTGCTTTCTTTGAAAAATGACTATTTCCTTCCAGATGGTACCATCATCTATCTGATAATCCCACTGTACAGGGAACTGCATCTCCGGAGGTGGGCTCAGCCTTTGTTTTGGACTTGAAAGGTACCACGCTCATCAATGGCTCCTGACTGAGTCTAAGGGCAAGCTCTCACACGGGCTGCTTTGTCTCACTTTTTACAGTTTTCATCTTCAAATTCCAAAAAGTTAACACAGGCACAGTTGAAAGGAGATGATAACCATGCTGTGCCAGAGCACCTTCCCGAAGAGGGGACTTCTCCATCCTCGGGGCACTTCCCACGTAGGCTGTGAGGGCTCCTCGGAACAGCAGAACCCCGCACTAAAGCCCCGAGGACATGGGAGGGTTCGGTTCCCGCCTCTTTTCTCCTCGAGCCCAACCAATTTTGAAGGCCGGGGGCTCTCCGTGCTTGCCTGAGGGAGGGAGGCTCCACGAGGGAGTAACCCTTCACGGTCCCACTGGTTCCGGCCCGCAGCGCTTCCCCTCACCGAGGGCGGTGTAGGGGCCGGGGCGGTGGAGCACCGCGGCCGGGAGGCGGCCCCGCGCTTCCGGGCCGATAGCAGCGACCGCGGCACAGGAGCAGTGCACTGAGGAAAGCAATATAGCCGGCGAGGGACAGAGGGAGCGGAGAGCACGGCGCGGTGCGATGCGGCCCACAGGTCAGTGCAGGGCGGGAGGCGGGATGCAGGATGGAGGGGCACGAGGCCGTCCCGCTGCGGCCACCATCTTGTGGCTGGGGGCGAAGGAGTACGTGGGCACGGAGGAGAGAACTGCTGTTCGGCAAGCGGTGGTGGGTAGGCGTAGCGGGAAAGGGCTTGGGTTTGTTTTGCTAAGGAGGGTTTAGCTTCACTGGCTGTGCAACCCTATACGTGAGGGTGCAGGTAGTTGTGTAGTGAGGCGTCTGGCGGAGGATGTGGCTCACCGAAGCGTACGTGGTGCCTTCGTGGTGCGGTCCCAGTGTTGCTCTGGAGAGGGGGAGGTCGACACTGTTGTTTCTTTTGTTTTTGTTTTTATAAAGCTGGGTGTGTGTTTGGTACATTCCCTGTTAATATGGCTTGTCCCAGCCAATTTTTCCTTTCTTTTTCCTTTGGATATTTCAAGTGACTGTTTTCAGTTTTCCCCAACAAGTTATGCCAACGTTTCTTCTGAGGAGGCTGCCCTTAGCACCTCAACGCAATTTTAAGTCACTTTTCCTTAAAAAATGCCCTTCAGTTGCAAGTGCTGTGCGTTGTGCCCAGTTTTGCCTTGAATTATCCAACTTCTCTGAAGAGTTGGAAGGCTAGTACCAAGAAATTAGGAAATGATAGACTGATCATCATATGAGCCGTCCTATTCTGTCCTGCATGCACAGCTGTTCTGAGTAGAGTTTTAATTGCCTAACAGCATGATGTGTTAATAGTTAAAGTTCGATTGTCCTCTTTCAGTCTCAGCATGGTAACCAGGTTTATTGTACAGTACAGAAAATCCCTATAGACCTTACACCAAAATATTCATTTCTTTATTTACATTTGCAATGGTTTGTCGCGTTATCTGCGTGCCTCAAAACTGCTAAGACATATTTTGTCACTCCCTTGGTAGATGACAATGTGTTATCTTTCTGTTTACAGATAGAAAAAAAATTATGAAGAAAGTAAATGATTGATGAATGTTACAGGGGAAGTAATGGCAGGCCTGAAACAGAATCAGGAGCTTCTGGCTCCAGGTTCCTCTGTTCATTCTTCCCATTTGTGTTTCTCCATTCACAAAAGTACTGTGTGTTCACAGCTCCCATTTTCTTCAGAAGGCTCTGCATTGCTTAAATCAAAACAGTGACTGCAAAGCAGGGCTCTCAAAGGGAAAATGAAAGATAAGTAGCCAGATGCCAGAGGTTTGGCTCATTTGATTTGCTTGCATTGGGGAATTCTTTTTTTATTTTTTTATTATTTTTTTTTCCAGCTCTTCTACTAGTCAGGATGATATTTCATCCTAATTTTACAAGTGCTGCTCTGAAAGTAATGCCTCCTGTTTTATTATGTCAGCCCTCAATGTCATAGGCAGATGTTGGCGGTACGGCAGTAGTGGTTTGAACCTCCCACCAGTATCTCATTACATTGTGTTGTCTGACACAGTAGTGTGTATGAAGCAAAGGTGTGGAACTGAATTCTTCCATGTTGAAAAAGTTGCATCTATTGACAAATGACATCCACTTGCCAAATGTTTATGGAGACCAATCAGTGCATGTGAGCATAGGGAGGCAGTGCATGGTGCGTTTCAGCAGTGGATCACCTCCACTGGTACAGATTTTTCTGAGCACAGCACGCAGGCTCCTGCTCATAGAAGGCAAAAGTACATAGCTAATAGTAGTGATTATGTTGGAAAATAGTGTTTTGTAGCTGAGAATTTGCTCTATCAAGTAGTGTTAGTGTGCTATTTGTATTGCTTGTAGTTTGCACAGGAAAAAATAGGAGGTAATACTTTTGGATTAACAGATACAAATGAGAAATTGAGCATAGGGATATGAAAGCTTGACTGCAGTAGCTCAAGAACTTAGTTTACTGTTTTGTGTCACCATTTTAAAGGAGTGCTTCAAATGTTGTGGCAGTTTTTTTTGTTGAGTGTATAATCAAAGAATATTAGGCTGTTATAATCATAAAATAAACAAGATAGTTAAGCAAAGTAGACTATGATAACAAAAGAGAATAAATGGAAGGCTTACCCTTATGCTAGGCTTACCTGCAAAATACCAGCAGAAGTGATCTCCAGACAAGATCCTTCCCCACTGGCAGCCAGCTCTTAAATAGGTCTAGGAAGGGTGCAGCCAGACTCCAGCCCTTCCAGCAGCACAGCTGAATTGCCTTCACCTGTGCTCCTCTGGCTGACTCATGGCTCGCCTCAGGTGATCAATCAGAGGTTCAGGCTGTGACTCAGCACGGTCCCATACAGTCGCAGTACGTAATATTTTGTTTCATTTCATAATATCAAAGTAACCTATTAGAATGTTAAATATCAAGTGAAATAATCTAGTGATGTTAGCATTGGAAGCTATGCAACTTTGCTTACTATGGAGATGAAAGTGCAAGGAAGAAAGGGAAAGTGACTTACCTAGCTGTTTTGTATTAAGACAGTGGCAGATAAATTAATTGAGGACTGCCTTGATTGATACTCAGAGCTTCTTGTAAAATGAATATACTTATTATAATGTCTTTGGACATTGATAAGAGGATTTTCTATCTGGACTCCACTTGCAGTGCCGCAACCTTTTCTTAAGGAAAAAAAGTAGCGTCCATAAGCAAAAATGCACATATGATAGCATTTCTAAACATGCCTGTACTGTTCCAGTATGTAACTGTGTATGACCCAGGGACATAGTCTAAATTTTGCTTGTACTGAATAAAGGCAGTCAGATACTAGATATTCACATGAAATAATGCTGAGCAAATCCATCAGAACACCATAGAAATATGGCAAGTTTCCCAGCTGCTTGCAGCTTGTTCCACATGTTGGCATTGGCAGGGAAACAAATGGCTGTGGGCTCAGCCAGCAGCAGGCATGGTGGCCTTCTATGCTTCTATCATTTATCTCTGTTATTTTTTTGTGTGCTGATCTACACAATCCTCATCTTCCACCTACAGCCTTTATATATCAAGTTCTCCCTTGCAGCTTTACCACAGCGCCAAACTTTTCTTACAACAGTGAAAAGAGATCAGTTATGTCACGATGGACTGATCATGAGCCTTGGGTACAAGTTGCTTTGGGTGGATTGTCTGAGGTCTAGCCAAGCTTGAATCTGAAAATTGTTTTGAGTGAAAGGTAGGGGAGACAGTCTTGTTAGTATTCAGAAGGAAACTCTAGTCAAGATGAACTTCTTGAAGCAAATACCATTGAACATGCTGTACCTAGTAGAGATAAAACATCGGTAATGCCTGATCCTTGATGACATCTGTCTGCACTTGTAGTGAGAGGTACTGACAGGATAACTTGCTAATGGCTGTGCTACATTTGAGTTATAGCTCATCCCCACGCTTGTGAAGATGAATGTCACCACTGAGCTCTGCTGTTTTGCACTTTTTCTATATTCAGTGTGCATTTCTGTGCCTCCAGCTGTTTCTAAGACAGTATTTACACAACAGGAATTCTGCAAGGGAATCTAGCCAGTGAAAATAAATATTTGAATTTTGTTTTTCTCAAGGACTAGAAATTGCTTCAATTTTTGGTAGCTTTAAAATATTTTAAACACAAACATACAGCAATATTTCAATGTTATTACTGATAAATGCAATGTTAAAGTCAAGAGACAAAAAAAAAAAAAGCAAGCAAAATAAAATATGTGATAAACTGTAGAATGTCCCTCGTTGTGTGTTGGCATTTTAGGTAGTCCTTTGCATATAGTAAGCATGATGTACATGTATTTGTGTTTGTACCTAAAAGTATCCTGTTAGGAGAACAGGGATTTTCAAAACTGCTGTTGCATCTGTTTAATTTCTAGGGTCAGTTCATCTAAGGCTATGAGGTTGAAATGGAGTATATTTATCGAATTCCTCATTTTGTACTTCTGTACCTACTGGGATGCCTACTTCCAGCAAGTTGCTGAGTCTTGCAGATTTTTGTAGCTGAAAAAAATAATTGCTCTATATTGTCTTAATAGATGTCTTAATATATTGTCTTAATATTTCTTAGTTCCTTCAGTTTATAAGAAAATATTTGCTTCCTCTGAAGTCCATCGCTCCATTGCTTGTCTTTCCGCTGTTGTGAAACATGCTGTAGCAGTTTCCTGGTTTTGTACGGGAGTTTGCAGTAAGGAATCTGGGAGTAATGAGGAGATGCTTTCTTATGTCTGAGGCTCTTCGTCTTATTCTGTTATCTAGCAAAACTTCTTAAAACCCACACTATTCAGCTAAGAGACTTCTGTGGCTATCTTGTCATTCTGCTGAAGTGTTGTATGGGAACTGCTGAGTCACGGCCTGAACCTCTGATTGATCACCTGAGGCGAGCCATGAGTCAGCCAGAGGAGCACAGGTGAAGGCAATTCAGCTGTGCTGCTGGAAGGGCTGGAGCCTGGCTGCACCTCTCCTAGACCCATTTAAGAGCTGACTGCCAGTGGGGAAGGATCTCTTCTGAAGATCTACTCCAATGGGGCTTCCTACGTGAGCCCAGGATAGAGTGAGTGTCCTTTTCTGCTCTAGTATAATAATTACATAAGCCAAGCTCTCAAATATGCTATATCATCTGTATATTCATTGATTGTACAAGTGTACTGTAGCTTCTGCCCAGTTCACATCCTCAGCGGTTTTGATTTGTCTGCTCTCTAGTGCGTTCTAGTCTTTGTATGAGAATACCCATACAGTTCAGAGGGATGAGATTCAGGAGGTTGTGATCAGCAGTGCAGAATCTCATTTTGGGGTCGGGCTCAGTGATCTCTAGGGGTTCCTGATTACCCTCCTGATTCTGTGATCAATTTGTTCCTTGATATATACTCTGCTGCTCTGTACCTTAGCTTTCTCTGTGTGGGGATGTGTATGTGTTCAGTCTGCTGAACAAAGCAAGCTATTTTCCTATCAAAATGTAATGGAGTAGTGGTATTTTCACTCAACGTTGACCATTACACTTTCTTCCAAACAATGAAAATGCTGACTGTTACTTTATTTGTTTTTGTCCACAGTACAGGTAGAATGATAACTCAGAAAAATAACTAACTCTTATTTTTTTCTTTTACTGTATTCAGTGAAATGTTGTTTTGTTTTTTACATCTCAGACTAGAGATCTGATTGAAAGTGTTATTTATTTTCTAATGGAAAAAAAAGAATTCTGGAAGCCTTTAAAAAAAAAAAAAAATGTGTTGAATGGTGTTTACAAGTTAAACTTTTAAGAAATTGAGCAGTGTATTTGTTCAAGTTTTTCATATAGTACACCCATCTATTTATTCATAACTTTCATTTATTCACGGAACATTTACAATTTAAGTAGCTGAAGTGAAAAAATACTGTGCCTGGAGTGAATTGAACAAGAATAATTTAAAGCTATTTGAGAATGGAAAATAAAAGTTCCCATCTTAAGTAATGCTAGTACCTGGGTGGAGTGGGTAGGAAGGGAAGGTCAAATACAGTACAGGCTTAAAGCAGTTTCATGCTAAATGATAGCACACAGGAAAAGAAAACAAGCAGTACCTGAAGTAGGCATTTCCTTGGATTTTAGGATTTATAATTCAGAAATCAGCATAGTCAGTCTCTCTTCGTTAAGTAATAATTTGCACGAGGGACAAAAATCTACTTTTAATTAGCTGTTTTGTTGTTCATATTGTTTATCTTCTGATATTAGCTTCTTGAAAATATGAAACATAATGGAGAAACTGGTAAACATGCAGTATTCAGTATAAAATCCTTTAAGTAATTTTTTTCTAAGGTTTTGTTCCTGTGTTTCCTTTGAAGTGTTTGCAGTAGCAAACTAAGATCAAATCAGCTATGACTACTAAGCATGTGACAGTAGCTAAGAGCGTATGCTCGAGTGCAGGTATGAAAAATCCACAGCTGGTGACAAATGTAAATAACAACATAGAAGCAGGCTTACACCCACCTAAAACATCCTTTAGAAGCTCAGTTTTGCCGAGCTTCTAAAAAGCAGCTGGTTTGTAACGTGTTTACAATTTTGGAGCTGACTTTAAAAATAGTAATGGCAACAATACAGGAAAAAAGTTGTCTCTGAAAAATAACTGATTGTCATTATTTTTAAAATATTTGGATTTGTTCAAGGAAACTGAAATAAATGAAATGACTTTGGTTTAAGCTTGTGTTTACATCCAAGCAGGTCAAGCGGGCCTTGGAGAAAACCAAATAAACCACGGAAAGGCTTTATGGGTCCCTTCAGGACATCACTTTTAGCAACTTAATCATATTTTTGATGGTTAAAGATAATTTCCATTTCAAATTTATTAAATAGCAATTTTAAAAATTAGGCGTATTTGAACAAAAATATTATAAAGATTGGATCAAGTAATAGAAAAGTCTTGCTTGGAAAGGATGTTAAATATTATCTAAAAAATTGTAAAAATGCATAAAACTCAATAATGCCCCATTCTTCTACCTTCTCACAAGATGTCTGCTAATGGAGCATTTCACTGAATCTCAGTTCCTTCTGTAAGTTTCTTCCCCATAGGAACGTAAGGCCAATTCCGCAGCCAGTGTGTGTCAGGATAGTTCTATTTCAGAAATGAAGCCTTAATCGAAGTTTTTTTTGCCAGTGATTCTTAATCAAAACTTCTTAAGGTTTTCATACTTGTATTCTATTTTATAACTCTATAATCTCATCAGAAAAACTCCCAGATTTGTTTGTGTCCCTTATCGGTTCTGTTCCCTATTCAAGATTAACCATTTTAGAGGACGGCAAATCTAATTTGGACTTGAATGCACAAAACAGAGACTGTAATAATTAAATTGGAGGAAAAATATTTTCTGTGAAGATTTAAGGCAGAATATACATTGATCTGTTTGGAAAGAGAAGTGTTTTCTGCTTATGGGGTACGTTCAGGACAGTTTCATTTTAATTTTCTTACAGCACTCTTGCCAAATTATTGTCATTTGATTTTCTGCAAGAGCTTAGAAATAGTGCTCTTTCACTGGCAAACCCTCAGTGTATATATTTCAACACTGAAGAAGTTTATAGAATTCATTAAAATGGCAATCCATATTCCTGCGTTGTATTTTGCAAGTAGATCATGTGTGCTGTAAATTTTGTACTCCTGCATGCTGTCGCATCCATACTATTCATTATGGATGACATGTATGATATTATCCATAAATTTTTACACAGTCTCTTCTTTAAATGATGCCTTGACATCCTAAAAAAGCAGAACTGTACTCTGTGACAGCAGTCTCATTGAATTTAACATTTCAGAGACTTAAATGAAAAGCTAGTCTTTTTTCCCTAGAAATAGCATTGAATGTGAAGCATATTTAAGATATTATGAAACAGAATTCTACTGTTTTATCTCTCATCACAATTACATCACATATGAAGATTGTAAAATTGAAGTGGTTAAAATGTACGTATTTTCCCCAAAGCAACACCGTTTTGTTTACTGTAGCGATAAGCGCAATGTTTTAACAAACTTATGGCAAAGAAATGTTTGCCTGAAATAATCCAGAACTGGGTAAATGATAGTTATGTAGTTATGGTCTAAGTCCTTGTTGAAGATGGGGTAGGATTGTTTAGATAAAGGTCCAAACTTTTTTTTTTAAAAGGCAACTCCTAAATGCATAATTCTATTCTTAGCATAATTTTAAAGTCTTGTTCACTGAATTTTAATGTCACAATAAGCACTTCATTTTGTTCCATTTTGTTTTAGTCCTCACTAGTCAATTCAGATACTACAGGACTGTGGCCTCTGCAGTCCATAATGTAACTTTTGTGAAACTGCCTGTGTTCCAGAGCCTTACTTGAGTCGCTTGCCATGGCAGAAGAGTGCAAGAGTTAGAACTCAGATGCATGCTCTGCAACCAAATGTTGCTACTATTTAGCCTCACATAACCAACTAGCAATGACTCTCGGTCCTCTGTTTCACAGATACAATAATGCTATTTCCACAGTTAAATAGTGCTCCCAACAGAACAGGAGGCCAGCAGTGGACACGAAGCAACTGAGAGCCACGCAGCATATATTGAGAGGAGGCTTATTTTGGACTAACTCTAGCCTTGTCCTGTGGCTGTAGCAGGTGGAACACATTGGGTGTGATCCTGAAGCACCTGTTCTGCTTTAGTTTAATCTGAAAGTTTTGGTGTTCCAGGGACAGCTGGTGAGTTGAAGCAAAGCATGGTACATGGGGATAATGAGATGGTGTGTTCTGAAGGTATGCTTTTATCTTAACTAATTATTAATGTAAAGTTGCTCTAAGGCATAGTTGTTGATTGGCAGTCACTGTAATTGGCAGTCATCCCTTTTATCTTAACTTTAGCAGTTTGGGTTTATCATGTGCTTTGTTTTCTTTGTCAGTAGATGTATTTAGGCAACTGCAAGGCAAAGCAGGCTGTGGATATAATCGGAATGGTACATGTTGCTACAGTGTGTACAAGTAGCTGTATAGTAGACATGTGAAGGGCTGCTGCTTTTGTCAGCTATGAATTTTTTTTGTTCTTATATTTGTGTAGTTACAGAAGTATTCTGCAATAAATGGAAAATGGTGGATGGTCAGTATATACTTCAGAGGAGGAAATGTAAGACTATGTTACTTCACATCTGTGTCAAATGTGATTAGGTGTAATAAGTAAGTGGCATGGATTGGCTTGTTAAACTCTAGAATATTCAGGAATCTTAAATGTATGTATAGGGAAGATGCTGGTAGGCTGTTTTCTTTTTAAGTTTTTTGTTCAGAATATTGAAGAGAAATGTAAAAATTTGGTTATAGACTTTGTGAAACAAAGAGGGGCTCGATTGTGTAAAAAGCAGGATGCTTGGTAATTGTTTAGTCTGGTCCTATCTCCTTCAGTGACTACATTTGAACAGTGCAGATTCTCTGACTGTAATGGGATAGGGTTTAATTTGGTTTCAGTAATGGTTCAAGAAGGATTTGTTTTCATTTTCTGTACCTTTCTAATAAGGTATGGAAGGTAGTTTGCTTCCAGTGCTAAAGCTACCAGGGACATGTATTGCTTCTGGTTAACATAACTATAGTTATCCTGTTACTATAAAACAGTAAGAATGTATGTCAATAACAATGAAGCAGAGTTTGTGGGTATGATTTTTAAAATCCATTTGCAAGAAATACAGAACTTGAAAGTGATTTATTCCCAGAAAGTGGTCGATTTGGTCAGAGATAGTTGTAAAGAGGTTAAACATTTCTTTAATGGCTATCCACTAGAGGGGGACTCATTGTTGATACCCGGAGCACTTCTTAATTGGTTCCTATTTCAGGATCAGTAGTAAGTTAAGAATTCGTGTTCTGTAAGCCAAAAACATAATTGCATGTGTTGTGCTAAGGAGATAAGTTTGCTGGAAAAATGTCTTTTGAATCGCAAGTAAGCTTTACCAGTATTTGGCCATTGCAGTTGTTTTTGCAGTGTTGTTGATGAAATGTGTAAAGTCACTCACACTCGTACAGCTAGCTTAATTTCTTTCTGTCTAATGAGCAGAAAAAAAAATAGATTGTTTGATAGCTGTGTCTAGAATTCTTGTCTGAAGGCAGTAGAGGGGAAGCTGAGGTAGGTTATGGAGAAATCTTTCTTTTGAGGTTGTTGCTGAACATATTAGAAATTGTTCAATTTAGCTTGGTTTCTAACTCACTGTCTTGTGAGTTTTGCTCATTTTATGAAGCTATAAGTTTATGTATCTATTTTCTATCTTATTTACTTCTTTATTTCCCTAATGAACTCCTTTTGTTGCTATGAATACTGTTCAAAAGGCTGGTACAAAAATATAAAGGTGTTTGTCCAGAGCTGATTATAGATTATATAGAGATTATGTTATGGATATTTTTTGTTTGTTTAGTTGGTGACCATCACTTTTGTCAGAAAAGGACAAAAGAAAAGAACTGGAACTAGAGGAGGTGGTTTATTACAGCCTGGTAGCTTGAAGACATATGGTTAATAGAGACCATTTCTTACTGTCTTTCTAATTTCTGGACGAACTCTTAAGTGAGATGCATTTAAAAAAAAAAAAATTAAGCTGCTTTATTTTTTGGGGTCATAGGAATCCTCATGGGATTCTCTGCTGTCTTTGGGTAAAGGAAATGTGGTCTTAAATACCTGAACCAATTTGGCTTTGACTGCTCTAAGAGAGTTCTAGCAGACAGGCTTCCTATGGCAATGATAATCTGCATTTTAGGAGCTGGTGAGATGTCATCTGTGGTTAATTCAATGCTTGTGGGTATGTTGCAAATGTAAGGAGCACATCAATCTGCTGAAAATGTTGCTGCCTGCAAGGTCAACGCTTTCTGTTATGTTGAAGTAGTTGTTACGTGCACAACTTTCTGGGGATCTTTTCTCTTGTGATAGGACTAAAGGCACTGGATTTCATACAGCTGTTTCTTTTTAAGCTAATATCTGCAGAGCTTTCCATTCTCAATTTCTTACTTGGAAGAAATTAAAAAATAGGAATTTGAGAGAAACTGAAGTGACAGTGGAATCCAGTGTGGCAGAGAAAAAGCAACAGAAGGCAGAAGAAAAAGCAGAGACATTGAATTTAAATGAGGAGAGTTTAAATGTGACCATAAATCCATAAAACAGTGGAGGAAGTCAAAATAGGCACATCTAGAGAGATCCTGGTAGATGATGGAAGGAACACAGGCAATGATAAAGAATTAAATAATAGGACGGTTCTTGATTGTGGCCATAGTTTGTAGTAGTAATAACATCAGTTGATACAAACTTGGTGCAGCTTGTACGGATTTTTCTTGTAGCCTTTAGAAGTTGTTTCGGGGGGGGGGGGGAAGTAATGAATTACTGCATAGTTATATTTCTGGCTTCAGTATTTGTTACTGTCTCCAGCCATTCTGAGTTATTTAATTACATTCTGCTAAAATGTACTAATGGTGTAACTTGCTCTCCAGGATGTGGCTCTAAGTGCAGTTTTGCCTCAGTTGGGTAACAGAAGGTATTCAGCTGTGAATGAATAAGGCTCTAGCAGATGATAATGCAGCACTAATACATACTCAGTATTTCATATTCAAAGCATGGATCACATAGGCCTAAAACAGAAGATAAGGCCAAATCACTCTCCTGAGCACAATGAGGTCTGCAGAGGGATCCAGAAACAGCTCTTGGGTGTAACATTAGCCTTGTCAGGTTTGATGGTCAGGCACATCTCTAGTTGAGGTCTAGGTCAGGTCTGTGCTGTGGAACAGACATCAGGACGTTATGTGGCTCTGTCTTCCCCTTTGTCATTGCAGGGAAGGTCAGTAGAGTTTTTTGTAGGAAAAGACTGAGTCAAAGTTATTCCCATCTAATTCATAGGAAAGTTGCTGTGTTGAACTCCTGACTTCACTGAACTTAAATAAATGAATGGTGAAGACAAGAGGACTGATTTTATACAGATAGAGCAAGTATTTGTTCTCGCAAACAACTTAGCAATTAGCAGTGGAAGGTGCATAAATGATGAAAATGTTCTTATTACATTCTAGTTAGTAGCCATTTGAGAATACAAGTGCAGCCACTCTGCTGGCTGATACAGTGACAGCAGGAATGTCCCATCCTTTAAGCTAATTGCCTTAATTGAAACAGGTGTGCCACAATGCTGCAGCAATTTAGCTACTTCATGATCTCACTCTGAAGTTTACAAGCAGGCTTTTATAATTTTCATTTCCATTAGTGGAAAGTCTCTGAGAAACAACATGACTTACTTGAAAATGTTTTCCATTATCTGCAAGTATTTCTAAAGTGCTCTGTGCTGTCCTTCCCACGATGAATCCATTTTGGCTTGCTTCAGTGGATTTGCCTTGCAGAATTCCAGCAACCAAGAGGTAGAGATACATTTTTGAGATGCAATTACTGGATGTGTGTCAGGTGAGCTGACTGGGAAAATCAGTGCATTCAGGATGGGTGAGGGGCCCATTATGCCAAGGCCGCTGATCAGGGCTGAATTAAATGTTCTTATTCTGCTTCCAAATGCTGAATTTCAGGATTTGCTTAGATTGGGAAGTTTTTGTCCCTTATTTTCTTACTATACATCATTTTAAGTGATCAGGGGAAACAGTATGAAGAGATGAATGGCTACATCTTTCTGACAAGATTATGTAGGGACCAAGAGACTGAATGCTTTTTGTTTCTAGCACAAAGCTGGAGGTACTTGGTGTGTGTGCTCCTCCTTCTCTCTACAACCCAAGTGGAAATGACTTCCTAAGAAGAAATAGTTTGCAAATCACCATGCAAAGATGGAAGTGTGAGCCACTTCTGCTTCTCATGCTGCATTTTTGTCACTGTGTCATGACCACTTACCTATATTTAGCAGTTCTATGTGTTTTAACAATTTTTGGTTGATGAACAATAGTTTATTACATGCTGACAAATTATGCTCTTCTTTCCCAAACATGTTTAAGGCTGCCGTTTCTAATAAATGAACAAACCCTACACTATCCTCCCTTCCCCAGCTGAGGGCATCTGCTAGAGGAAGAGATAGAGGGATGAATATTTTGGGGGGGAGGAGGGGAAGGGGGGAAGGAAGGGTTGAGTGTGAGAAGCTGCTTGTGTGGTTATGAATGGTTATGAATTCCTTGGCTGAACAACAGGGAATGACTTTGCTTTGCTCCAGTACTCTAACTGGAAAGCACTGTAGATGACCTGATAAATACAGTGATGTGATGCCTCTTTTGGTTAAAACTTGAGTACACGATAGTGATTGTGTGATACTTTCTCTTACCAAAATATCCTTAGGCAATGGAACTGCAGACCCAGGTTTTCAAACCCTGGCTGAATTGAAATCAGCCTCATTTATGTCAGACAAAAGAAGTTAATTGTGTTTTCTGGAAATAAATATTGTTGCTTTTCTGAATGTAGGAATGTTATTATCAAACATAAAAGTACCGAAGTACTTCATGCTCAGTTCTAAGCAAACACTTTACAGCATGACAAAACTTTACATTCATTAACTGAGGTGTTTAGTAGTAGCCACTGCCTGCAAAGTTCTGTTTCCTCTCCTTTGCCTTTCTGGTGTGCTTTGCGAACTTCTGGAGATTTCCTTTCACTTTCAAATATGCTTGCTTTTTTTCCCCCTTCCATAATATATCCTTTAATTGTCATAAAGAAGGCGTTCTTCTGCCTTGTGCATGCACCAGTAATTGATTCCCGCTTGGGTTGCAATAGACTGTAGGGATGCTCTCATCTCTTCCAGTTCTCATTAGATTGAGCAGGTCTTTTCAAAGAAGGCTTCAGGTAGCATGTTTTGTAAGATGGGCATTTTTATCATCTACACATCAGTAACTAGCAAATAGTTTTGCTTGTCAGAAGAACCTTTCCGTGCTGTGGCTGACTGCATAAATTCTCTTACTGTTTCTCAGCATTCAACTAATACACTTTATTTCTACCTTTGAGTCAGTTTCCAAGTAGGAGTAGGTGAAGCATGGCTTAATTTTGTCAGGATATGATAGTTTCCATTACATTAACTTCCCAGGGAACAAAATTCATCTCAACTTGCATTATAGTCCAAGTGCAGTGACTTCAAAGAAATATTCATTGAGAGGTGAAAATAATGAAGGAGAAAAAGCTCAATTTGAAAAGTTAAGAAATGTTACTATGTATTCAGTTCTGGGTAGTGTTGCCTTAAAGGTAACTTTCAGCTCACATTGTTTCACATGAAAAACAGTGTTTTGAAGATGGAGCTTGGGGGGAGCTGTGGTTTTCAACTGCGTGGTGGTCAGGCATTTACACCGGAGTGAGACTTCTAAAGGTGAAGCACTAACAGGAGCATGTAAGGCTTATGAAGTAGATTTTAGGTTTTGTAACCATTCTTAGGGTAAACTTTGGAAACATTTAAAGTCATGCAAGAATTTTAAAATACTGTTTTGGTTTTTTTTTTTTTAACTTTTAATACAGTTTTGAGCAAGTAATATGTTGCGTTTAATGTCAAAACTAATTTTGAAGGATACTTTAACAGATCAATGGCTAGAAAAATATTTGTGCATGTAATTGAGAACATTTGATTTACCACAAGTAACTTAATAGCACTAGTTACCATCTTCTAATCAATAGGCGCTGTGCCAAATGGCAGTGTGAAATAAGCCAATTTCCTCAGCAGTGTGACTCTTCCCTCTCTATGGAGGTAGAAAAGACAAATGAAATATGGCAGGTGTATTAAAGTTTTGAGATATCATAGAGCCTTTCTTCCGTCGTGTGGTATTTGATCCTTTTCACTTCATTTTATACAAATAAAGCATTATTTCTCAGTTAAAAAATCAATATTGTTCAGAAGTACAACTGAGCCTTCAATAAATATCTCAAAAGTTCTTTGTCATTCACTCTTAACAAAGATCAGAGGTATGGGCATGGTTGCAGATACACAGTGCAGGGAAAGAATCACTTCATCTGCTTTTCTCATTTCAGGGCAACTTGATTACTTTTCTCTTTAGAATTTCTTGAATGTTCAAGCCTTGTAATTTCCATTTGCACAAGGGTGAACTTTATACCCTGTGTATACTTCTTTATGATTATAATTTGGTGGCAACTCTTTAGAAATACTTCTGCCTAAAGAGTTGCATTTCTGTGCACAGCACGTGAGGAGCTCTTCAGCTGTGCCTGAATGGTTGGATCCAGTCATTCTTTCCTGCTCTGGGACCCAGGAGTGCCTTTTTGGTGCCTCCAGTCTCCAAAGGAGCAGGTGCAGTTGTGCTCCATTCCTCCCAACTACTGTCAGCACGGAGAGGATGCAACCTATTGGCCATGGGGTGCTGTGGCTGATATCAGCACATCCCACTTGTGCATGATGAGGGCACAAGATTCTGTGAGGCAAGAAAAAGGGGTTTTTACCCTTCAACTTAAATATGCTTTCAGAACCAAACTTATTTTATCCCTCCCTGCAGTTCCATTTAGATTTGACCTTGCCCAAATTCATTATAATAGAAAAAAAACACAACTGAGCGTGAACTGAAAATGAGATCTTTTAATTTAGACTGAATGTGAACTTTCTGGACATAGCAGAGATTATCTCAAGTGAGATTAATATTTTATTCTTCCTGTGTACTGTGTTAAGGAACTCCTACTCTGTATATTGCTTTTAGTTCCTCAGAAAGCATTCTGAAAAGCCAAGAGAGTTCACAGAAGCACAGAAAGAGTGGTGGGAGTTCTAAAAGCCTCTCTTTTAAGGGGAAGTGTAATAAACCTGGTTTGACCTGTAGCCGAGGCAAGGCTGAGTCACTTCATGAGGGACTGAAGACCTTAGGGAGAGATCTTGGAGAGTCATTCAAAATTACAAGGGGAAAAAAACAAACAAACAAACAAAAAAAAAACAAAACCAAAAATAAATGTTCTGTGGCTGGAAGATGAAACTAAGCAAGCTTAAATGCAGTGTAAGTAATGAGTTCTTACATCTTTGTAGGTTAACCATCCTCTTTAAATAAAGAATATTTTTTTTAATGACTACTACAGTGCTCTTAGAAGTTAAGGACTGAAAATAGAAGTTGATTGGTGATTTTACTTCACGTAGTTATCAAACAGTCAGATCTTACTCAGGGAACTTGAGCTGTGTGTATCGTTTCTTCTTTTGAAACTGAGCAACAAGCTTCATGGCTTTTTGGTTTTACTTTTGTTGTGAGAATTGAAGAAAACCAAATGAGATTCTGAAAAGAAATACCATTGTAGCTAAGTGCTGTAAAACCATTAGATTTCTTATCCTTGTGTTATAGCAACCACATCATTTTTCTCTGGCTTAGATGAGGAGTATGCTACTATTTTTTTTTTTTAATTCTACAGCTACATTTTAGCATTTAAGCAGAAATTGGAACTTTTACTATGGAAAATGTAATTATCTCCTTTTTGAAAATATTTAGACACACTGCTCTAGTGCATTAATTAGGTTCAGCCATCTGTCAGCCACTACTGTACTGAGACAACCTTTTATAATTTCCTGTGATTATAAAACTTCTTGAGAGGACGAGTATTCACAAGTCTTTAAAAGAGGGCAGCTATACTGCAAGGAGTTGATAGACATATAATGAATACTAGACACTAAGCTATGGCATTCTTGTTCTACAAGTTTGTCTGCCTTCAGCTGGGCTGACTTTGAAGTCTCTCCTAACAGTGACCAAAATTGTGAAGGAATTTCTTCTAAAAAGAAGCAAAGTCCAATAATTAACAGACTAATCCTGGACTCTGTGTTCAGTTTCTGATTTTTGTGCTGTGGACTTCTGTAGGATTCTTTGCAGGTATTGTTTTAATCACCTGAGATACATCTATACTATGCTTCCATCATCATGTCCCAGTATCCACATATGTCATGCATGCAAAAAACCTTTTAGCTCTGTGTATGTCCACCATTTCTGTATCTCTTGATACTGACCAAGAAAAAACCTGGATACTCACCTGCGATGGAGCTCTGGTGCATTGCAAGCAGTAGACAGTCAGATTACCTGGCCTATCAGGGACCTTGGAGACAGTGAAGCTCAATGGAGGTAGAATGCAGCAGCTGTATCTGTTCCTCAGTCTCTTATGGTTGTTCCATGGATCTTTGATTGTAACCTACTCCAGGGGTATTAAAATGTCCTGGCATCTTACAATGCATTGCACTGATTAGCAAGTCACAGCTACTATGGTTTCACAGAGTAGCAGAGTGGCTGAGGTTGCAAGGGACCTTTGGAGATCATTTGCTCAAACAACTAGAGCAGATTGCCAAGGACTGTGTACAGATGACTTTTGTAGATTTCTGAGGAGAGAGAGAGAGACTCCATGACCCTACTGGGCAAGCTGTGCCAGTGCTTACTGTCCTCAAAATAAAATTCCTTCCTGATATTCAGATGAAACTTTCTCTGTTCATTTGAGGCTGTTGTCTCTATTTCTTACCATTACCCTAGTAACATCACAGAAGAGTGTTAGTCTTGTTAGCATCTTATTTCATAAAGCACATATCAACTGTAGTTTTTTTTTTTTTTTTTGGTTTTGTTTTGTGATTTTTTTTTTTCCAGAATAGGTACCATAAAGAAAGTTCACTATCAACTGTCCTAATACCATGCTGCCAAAATATCTTAAATGTACCAGTCCTGTTTCTAGTGAATCAGATCATGTGCAGTGATCAAATGTGCTTTCATTACTGCTGCAGTTAAAAGCTAATTGCTGCATTTTCAGTGGTATTGCCTATTTATCAAAAAGTTGAGTGAGCTGGATATGTCATGCACTCGCTTTCAACACCGATTTCAGTGTGGTTTTTTTTTTTTTTCAATACTATTTGATTCTATTCTGATTTGCTAGTATTTCAGAGGGTAATCTTTCTGCCTTGTTTTAGAAATATGCAGATGTAATTTCAGGCTGATGACCTGTTTTGTTTCTTTATCACAAATATTTGGGGACGGGCAGGTGGAAACTAATGGCCTGGCATCCAATATTTATAATGGATTTGAAATTATTTTTCTTTTCTAGAGCATACAAAGGATATTCTTGTGATATATGAACAAGAAGCAGAAGAGTGGGCTCTGTATTTGAAATCTCTTTTTGGACACGTAGTGAATGAAGAAGGAATCTTACTCTACAATCTAGGGACTCTGTCTTTCAAGCATCTGGAGTTATTCTCTTTACGTTGTTACAAGTGTAAACTCCTGATACTATCATATGGACTCCTTAAATGCCTGAACCAGGAGAGCTGCTGTTTTCTGGCACACGTTCTTCAACCTCCAGATAACGTGGTGATTCTGCTTTGTGGGGTGGAGAATTCAGAGATGCTTTATGAGCTACTAACCTTAAGTGGAAGGAGCAGAGAGATCTTTGCTGATCAGGAACCTGAGGACTATCTCTCCATTGTTACTGGAATTATTCAAACAGGTAATTTAAAAATGTAAACTTAATATGATTAAGAGTTTTTTAGCTGTATTAATATCATTTGGAAGAGATAAAAGCAATCATTTGAATTTTCTGTAGAAATTGTTTACTTCAGCGTGGCCCAGCAGTTTTGTCTTTTTGCATTTGTCATTGCTGACTTATTGACTTCTTATTGACATGTAAAGTACTGTCATAATCTTAATCCAGTTTGTTTCACAAGGAGGCAGGTTTGAAAGGTCCAAAAGCTGCCACTGGCACTTGTGAACATACTGTCATGATTTATGTCTCTAGTGGTGAGAATGGGGGGGCTGGCATTACATTTGTTTCTTTGTTTCTTGAGTCTACAAATCTCAGAAATGGTGCAAAGCTATGTGCTTGTTTCATCTTTGTCGAAAAGCTTTAACATGATGATGGTGTGTGTTTATCTAAAGATCTATACATATGTAAACTTGCCAACAAAAGATAATTACTTGCTAAGACTCCCATTTCATGGATGGCATAATATTCAGTGTGACACACAGGCTGTAAGAGTGGAAGCACACTTTTACCAACTGAAGTTAAAAAAAAAAAAAAGTCTGTACTGGAAGGACTGGAATTGTGGAGTCTGTATGTGTTTGCACGTTCATGGGAGCAACAATTTTTACTAATGTAAAAATTAGCATTTCTGGAATGTAAGAAAAGCTCCTTTCTAGATAGAGAGGATGAAATGAAATGTGTTAAACATTTCTTCAGGATATCTTCTGAGCAGTCTCTCAGGCTTCGCATTTTGGAGCTAGATGTGGTTGTCTGCTATGGTTTCAGGAGGTAATAGTTGTCATTTTTGAGCATGCCCTGATATTTAGCTTGAGAAGACTTCCTTGGAACCTTTTCAGTGAAATGAATACAATGGGTCTGTATCATTTATATGTGTGTATGTATAGGAAAGAACTGTGCCCAAGGACAATGAGTTGACTCATGCAAACTGGCAAAGTTTGCCAGATTATAAGCTCTCTCTGAAAACCTAAACAATTTTCCTGAAAGGCAGAATTCTGTGCATGCACAGAATTATTTATGGCATCTGTCCTTGGGATTTTACTTGTATTTTATTGTCAAACAACTCATAGGTGCATGAATGGTCTTTTTCTGGCAGTGGCCACCATCAGAAGCTTCAGGTAACAGTACAAAGGTGAAATAATGAATAGTGATAAAGGTATCTGACAACTGTATGTACATCTGTGCCAAGAATGCACACACTGACTGGGACTGAACAAGTTCTAGCTGCAGGACTTGGAGCAGAGTTGCTGCCTGGTGCTTCAGGGTGTGAGCCCTGCTTCATCCGCACAACTGAGAACTGCTCTGGTCTTGTTACTTCTGGGCTGACATGCTTTGGCCTTTGGATAGTCTAGCTCAGATCAGTGCTTGCTAGGAGAGCTATGTAGTGCTCCCTGCATTGTGAAAGATTTCTGAATGTGAGATGTGCTGTTATTTGGGTGTCTAAGTTCTGAGGAGTAAAGACTTGCATTCTTTATCATTTTTTTTCACCTTTGCTTAGGGATAATGGTAATTGATTGCAGTGTCCATATTTCCAATATTCTTTTGTACAGTTGTATCAAGCTCTTAGCCTTTTATATCTGTAGCAAAGATTTTGACAGGTGTATATATTTGGGAAAGGCTTTTTCCTTTGGGTTTAAAGTGGTTTGCCAGGGGTCATTAAGTATACTTAGATTGGTTATCCTTTGAAACAATTGTGTGGTTTTCTTCTGGATTTGAATTTTCTGTAGGTGACTGTTGTCATTAAAGATAATTCTCTGGAAGTAGAACATTGAGAAATATTTTTATTCTAAGGTGGCCCAGTGTGATCTGGTATTTTAAATTAATTTCAATAGCTTTCTGTAATGCTGAAGAAAATAGAACTGGGAGACATTTTGTTTATATTTGACCTTTCCTTTCCTTTATCATTCCTCCCATGTATCTTTTGTCTGCTGAAGTGTATACACTTGGACATACCTTTCAATGCATTGATTATATATCCTCACATATAAAAGTTTAGGCTAAAAACATAAAATATATATATTTGTGATCCTGAAATACTTGTACTTCAAATTCAGCCTGCTTGTGTGTTTAAGCAAATGAATTGTAAATAGGTATTTGCACCTAGTAAGTGTCCTAAATTCCTCCAGCAGTTATTTGCACCTTGGTACTGATGATGCAGGAGGGAGGACAAATACATCTAATACAGATATCTTTCTGTGTCACTATTTCTAAAGTATGCTGGCATTGTTATGAGATTTTTGTGGTGAGACATCTCACTACAGCTCATTAGTCTGCTTGCTGTTTTCTTGTTTGCTAACTGTTCAAAGAAGACTCTTGTCACTTCCAGTCTTTTCCCTAAGAAGGGGTAGGCTCTTGTGTGTGAAGATTAACTATAAGTTAAGTTGAGAATTTCTCAATAAAACTACATGTAGCCATTCATGTCTGCTATTGTATCAAAAAGTGGAAAGGAAGTACATTAATTGGCATAACCCAAATAGAAAAGTAGGTTTGGATTCTTTGACAGCCTTGGGAGCTTTCTCAGAAGGAATGCTTTTACCTGAGACAGCAGTATGCCATTAATTCCTGCCTGCTAACAAATAAATATACATACCAACACGCAGTTCTAATTACCAACAAGAGCATTTTGAAGAAAGCTGCTTTTCACCTACCCAGTAAAGTATAACTGGGCTGCTGAGATGTTAACATTTTGTATTTGTCTGTTGTATACATAGAACAATCAGGCTGGGAGCTTAAAATAGGGCTTAACATACACTAAACTTCAGCCCACCTCAAATATGGGGCTAATTTCCATTGTGCAGATAACAGAAAAAAGAAAAAAACCTTTATGATATCTATCTCCTGTTTCATTGTTTTGGAATTGTGCCAAACTTTGAGTATAATGTTTGAATACTGGAGAAGTAGTTTACATTTTGAATTCAG
The DNA here is from genome assembly GCF_019238085.1 of Lagopus leucura. Classification (NCBI taxonomy): domain Eukaryota; kingdom Metazoa; phylum Chordata; class Aves; order Galliformes; family Phasianidae; genus Lagopus; species Lagopus leucura. The sequence goes on from NW_024962264.1 coordinate 40,216,513, forward strand.
TGCATTTCAACTTCTGTAGAATCTTGTTCATGTTAGTATTCAGAAGTCAGTGATGATGACAATGTGAATTTCCTTAGGCTGTCTTAGGACTTGTGATGTTGAATCCCTCATTTAGGAGGAAATTTCATGATTTTCACCTGGATTTTGTACTGACTTGAAGTCTACAAAGAAATGAAACTGAGCACTAGAAAGAAGCAGAGTCCAAAATGACTTTTTTTTTTGTTTGTTTGCTCGCTTGTGAATAGGATGATTTTGTGCATGCAGAAACTAAAGCCAAGCTTGTAAAGATTTCTTGCATGAACACATAGGATTAAGTAATTGGACCGAAGTAGGTGATTCTGGCTTAGCTTACTGCTGGGAGAGTCTTCAGTAGAAGAGACCACAGAGGTGTACCTTTTTCTTTTCCGACTTACCTTCTTGAGATGTGCTTCTACATTTACATGCAGAAGTATCGCTGTACCACTGCACTGATAGGGCTGTCAACAAAACTCTTAAATGATATTGTCTTGTTTCATATGGCACCAGACCATATTTCAAACCAGAAGAGAAACTTTAGTAGCATCCTGGAGCTGTCAACCACAAATAGGGTCTTAAGAATGCCTGCTGCTGCCACTTAAACTTTTTGACTTCTTTGTTCCTTCTTATATTATTTCTACCAAATCCAAAGATTTTATTTATATAATCTTGTAGCTCAAGTTTCAATCTGTCAGCCAGTCATAGTGACTGGAACACTTGGATACTGAGATATGTATCTCATGTAATGTTTTTCTTCTAATTTAATGCTAATTGGATGAAAATTGCTTACGATTGGTAAGGTGAATGCACAGGTATCTTAAAAATGAATATCTTTTAATGACATTTAAGACAATTTCATACAGTTCATTTTACTCATAGAAGTCAAATTCATATGATATAAGAATTGCTGCTGCAACATATGCTCATTTAAATCAATGTACTGTAATTTTACTATTATTTATTTTTATTGTACATTTTTTCACTTTAGAAAGGAATTAATGGTTTTATCATCGTTAGTTTGTTCCTTAAAGGTTTTAAGTGAATATTATGCAAATTTATATTTTTTTATTGCAAAGCAGTCCTCAGTCTGTACTTAGTTGCAATTGTGGAGCTGTTTCTAAAGCTTACAGGTAATTTAGATTTAAGATTTCCAGTATGTATTTTGCCATGTGTATCTATAGTGGTACATATTCTTTAAAGAGTATATTGACTCTCCTCTGGTTTTATGCTATGGTTACCTTTCACAATTATGGAGAAGTTATTACTAGAAGGCATTTAGGAAAATCTCTGGAAACGGCTTCCTTGTGTATGTTTTAGTGTGCAAATATTGTTGTAACATCAGTGTTTTTGTCATTTCACCTTGATGTATTTCCTTTATGTCAGTATCAGTATCTTGTAAATAAGAGAAAATAATCCTTGTATTTTCCTGAATTGACAAAGGAGGAAAAAAAACCCAACCCCCAATACCTGAAAAAGAAGCATGGCACCATTTTAAGTTCATATTGAAAAAAATCAATATAGGATAGCAGAAGATGACTTTTAGATACAGGATGAGATTTTGCGCTTGGTGGGGCTTCTCTGTACAGAGCTGGATACAGAAAATGTTATTGCAGTTAAAAGCTTAAATGTTCAAAAGTCAGAAATTTGCAGGTAGAAAGCAGACAGTTGGATTTAAATTTGGTCCCTTGTTCTTATGCACTGATTGCCTTTAATTACTTAAGTGCCTTTTTTTCCTCTTCAAGAACCTGTCCTTATTAATACACAGGATAAATAGTACTCAGTTAATTAGTAGTTATTTGAATCTTTGTTTTGTGTTTGAGTTTGTGGTTGCATTACTTATGTCACTGAATGGCATTTCTGTGTGATTCAAATCCTGTTGAGAAAACAGAATTATTTACTAATGTTATGTTCTGTAGAACTTATTTCTATATTATAAGTGCTTTTGGTATGGTTGATTAGGTCACTATTTAATGTACTTGTATTTAGCAAGATTAAAGTGAAGTATTTCTTCTGGTACTTAGTACTTTGAGGCTTGACTTTTCATAACACTGAAAGCTATACAATACTTTTTATGTCTCTATTCAAACTCCCCTTAATTGCAGGTGTATTTGTGACTGCTCAGATGATTGCAGATTGGCTGTAAAACTTCATCTAAGATATCTGGAATTTCATCTAAAAAAAAAAAAAAGGGGGGGTTGTAAATAAGTATGCAGGCATGTTGCAGCTCAGTTCTGAGTGGTCGGGCCCCCTTAGCACTAGCAAATTATTAGGGCCATTAGCGACACATACATCAACGTGATGGAGAGGCAAATGGCGTTTATTGCAACTAACCAGCAGTTTATATTTCCTACGTGCTTCGTCTCACCCCTAAAGAATGCGTCATAAATCCATCACAGAGCAGGGGAGGTCCTGACACGTCACATCCCTATGGGGTGCCTCGCTAGCACCTACTACACAGGCATTACTTTATTTCTGAGGTTCTACTCTGCTTAGCCATTTGTTTGTTTGAGCAAAATGAAGATTCTGTAAAACAATGGATCTGACAACAGTGACAGTGACCATCCTATTACCAACTCTTTGCAGATGATGAGTTTGAATTCCCTTTGCATTTTCTGAAGAGTTGTGGGCTTATTTGATTAAATGGTACTTGTTCCCTTACATTTTGTCAGACATGAAGGGCAGTAAACTAACCTTACCATAGTGTACGGCTCTGTAGAGGAGCAAGCCTTGTTTTCAAACATCCACTTGCACATCTATAGAAATGTATTCCCATGAAGAGTGTGGAGAGAAGATGAATTTAATCAGAGCGTCTCTGTTTTCCTTGAATTTCAGAGTAGAGAAAAAAGGAAGTCCCTGAAGAGCTTTTGTTTTCTGTTCCTAAAATTTCAAATCTTGCTTGCTGTGAAAAGGAAGCTAACTAGTCTGAAATTTCAAATAGAACAGTTCTACTTGCGTCACACTTGCAACATCAGTCACTGTCAACCAGTAACCAGGAGAGGCACTGCATCCACACTTCAGCTCCTATTAGTATTTGCCACTGTAGTTTGTTTACGTTTGTCAAGGCCAATAAGGAGTCTCAATGGGGAAAAAAAGGGTGAAATCTCCGCGTATTCTGAGTAAAGAGCTGTGTTATGTGTTTTCTGTCCCAAGTTCTTAAACAGCTTTATTTCTGTGTTGACACCTTCGTGGGGTATTTTGACTCAACACTGCAAGTTAGTGCTTGAAATAGTCCTTGTGAAAACAAGCAAAAGTTACCTTGGAAATCCTGGTATGGCAGTTCTGTACTGCTGGATTCAGCAGATTCAGGAATCTGTCCCCTGGGCATGGTGTCAGGATGCTACGAGCTTACTGGCTCTTTCTTAGTAGCATGAATTCAATATACATGAGAGTGACCTTTGGCATTTAGGATTTCAGCTTCTTCAAGTAACTGCATGTGCTTTTAGATACTCCAGTCGTTCCCACTTACCCTGGTTTTGATCACAATGCAAGCCAGTCTTTGGACATTTGTCTTGGAAACTTCTGAATCACAGAAACACCAAGGTTGGAAAAGACCTACACGATCATCCAGTCCAACCATCCACCGACCATTCAGTCCAACCATCCACCTATCTCACTAAACCGTATCCCTCAACACAAAATCCATACATTCCTTGAACACTTCCAGGGTCTGTGACTCCACCACCTCCCTGGGCAGCCCATTCCAGTGCCTGACCACTCTTTCAGAAAAGTAGTATTTTCTAATGTCCAGCCTAAGTCTCCCCTGGCACAACTTGAAGCCATTCCCTCTAGTCCTATCACCAGTTACATGAGAGAAAAGGCTGACCCCCCCAGCTCCCTTCAACCTCCCTTCAGGTAGGTTGAGGTAAAATTAAACTAGCAAGTGCACTTGAGGAGCCCATTGGTTGCATTTCATCTGCTGACAGGTGTGTGCCTTACAAGTTCAGACTAGAATTAGCTGGAAATAAGTCTTTTTGAAATGTGTGCAATATGGAAGTATTTCCAAGCATTTCTCTATGCTAAACCATCTCCTTTTGGTCTCACCTCAATTCCAGCAGTGGCTGTCTTGATATTGTAGCTGTACTGGTGTGATCTCTAGCAGACAGCTATTGTGAAACTGCACTGCTTACCTCTGTAGACCCACTGTCAGAATTTCTAAGGATGCCTTTTTCAGTCCTATTCTGAACGGTCTGTGGCTCAGTGCACTGAAAAGGTTTGTTGGTATAAAGAAGGCTTTTTGTCATTACTGGATCATCATCTAGTTGCTTAATAAACTGACATCGCTGTTCCTTTGATTAATAATTAGGATGCCCAGAAAAATGACGGTATAGAAGGAAACAGAAAACAGAACTCTAAGAAAAAAATGTGGAGATGTTTCTCTAATTCCTATTTTAAATCCTGAGGCATCTTTGTATGAATCTTCTGCTTTTAAATAGAAAGTTGAAGGGAAGCTTTGAGTCCAAGTTTTCCATCAGCTTGGTGATCAACGTTGTAATAAAATAAATTGAAAAAAAATCAAAAAATTTCACTTGAAATTTTCTTCTGGAATTGTCTGGACTTTAATTCTCAGTCAGCTTTTGACAGCTATCTTGATATTGCTGACTTCAGAGGGGAAGGCACCCCAGAAAGAGACATTATTGCAGCTTCTAAAGTTCAGCATGTCAGTCTTTTCAAAGCCAAGAAACATATGATGGCAACTGCAAATGAAACAGTGTTAGTGCCATGTAAAAAGTATGTGAACTTTCAGAGGCAGGATTTGACTTTTGATGAACTGTAAAAAACATATCCTGTGACTGCTTCTCTCTAATAAGAAAGTGTGTAGTGCTAAGTTGTATACATGGAGCAAAACAAAAGTGGCAGTATCAATAGAGAAATTATAAATCAAGGTACTATTTTTTTTCTAGAACCCTACAATAGCATTTTACGTAAGATCTTCAGAGAAGTTTGACTTGTGGAAAGCTGAAGTGTGTTTCTAGTGTACATGTATGCAAAAGTAGAGACTAGCTGAAAATGCTTATGATGCTTAAACAGGAAATTTAGAGCAGCAAGGGTGGAAAGAGCAGTGAGTGGTTGGTAAGACAAAAATATATATTCAATAAAACAAAGATAGATGAGGAATCAGAAAGCAGTAACAATCTGTAGGAACTGATTGACTGAAGTAAATTGTGCAAGGCCTTGAGGGGAAAAGGTCAGAGAATACACTGGAAAATGGGAAAACAATATGGTCACTGAGATCCTCTGGGGGAAATATGAGCTACAAGCAGGTGTGAAAAGAGTTTATTTGCTAGTATCTGTGAATGCTGGAACAGATCCAGTTGTGGAATGCTAATCACCATGATATGAATTTGTGAGGGCTCATTCCTTGTAGGCTGTAGCTGAACAAGTTAGTTCTTTAGCCACTCACAGATATTACATATGTATTTCTGGTTTTGTATTTAAAAAAAAAAAAAGTTAACATTTTTATTACTAGGCAGCTGTATTTTGAGCAATTCCTTTGTGGTTCCTTAAGAAATATTTTGCTCTTCCAATAATCATTATTTGCAACTTGTACTAAAGTTGGAGAAGTGAAGCAATCTTACTAGAATCTGAGTTAGTCTTGTAACTATATAGCTTAAAAATACAAATGCCTTATTGTTGAATTAACATTCATAATTTTTACCTGCAGAGTAAGACTAGACTTGAATTTAAATACCTGTTAGTTGATACATTCAGACAAAGGATGTTACCTTTCTGTTAAACAACTTTTTCTTTATTGCAGTTTGCCTTTAAGGTTTGTGTCCTGGTGCTTATTAACTGAATGATTAGAGGTGGACAAACTGAGCACAGAAATATGTTATTAATATGCAGCAGTTGTCCACTCATCAAGTTTAGCAGCAGACATTTTATGGCCCTTCTTTCATCCCTTCTCAGAGGTGTTCTTAAAGCTAATATAAGCTTACTGTTACCTGTATCCTTAACCATTATAAACTGGAGGAAGCCCAGCACTTCATGACAAAATAGATGGCATCTCTTTAAGAGATAAAGAGTTATCAGCATACTGTTGCTCTGCTGCTCTTTCTTACAGTGTGATCAGAAATCCTGTTTTAGTAAAATGTGTGGGTTCTGACATTGAGGTGTAGGATTAAAGGATAGAATATTAAAGGATAAAGACCTCAGACTTGCTTTCATATTCATAACCCTAACAAAAGAAAAATAAGCGAGAGTTAGAAACAAAATGTGGTTTTCAGATGTCTGAAATACTGTTCTTTATCACGTTTGTAAGGAAAAAGTGTGCCGTTTAGTCTACCTTATGGGTCAGTAAATTTGATCTGTTTTATACCAAATATGTGAGTAAACTGAAAAGTAACTTATCCCATAGGGAGTTGGTCTTGCTGACTAATCACGCTTTTTCTTTAATACCAAACGTGTCTGGTGAGAGTCTTTCTGCTGACAGCAACTGTGGTAACATAACATGAGGAGACACATGGTCTCTTTATATATGCAAGTCCTATGTAATTTTCAGGTAAAAAATAGCATCATCAAGTTATGCTATTTGATAAATGAGCTGCTGCATTCAGTAGTTTCTGCTACCAGATTGATTTAAGAGATGCTGTAGCGTGGGGCGCCTTGTCATGTGTCAGTAAGTGTTTGGATACTGTTAGTTATACTACGTATTTTATACTTTGAATCGGTTGAAGGCTGAGGATATCAGCTACTCTGTGTCTCTCTCCCCTCCACCTCTTCCTATGTGGCTGTTATAAGACTATTAGTTTCATTACATTTCAGCCTAATTCTTGCTTGAATTTTGATGTTTGTAAAGGATTATTCTTCATCAAGAGAACAGCTTCAAACATGGTCAGAAGGGTGAAGTTTGGCTGTTCACTTGTAGTTCCCTGAGGCTGGTGTTTGCACAATCTTAAAGCCTGAAATCTGAGGTTTTGACCTGCCTGCTAGTTGGGTTTCCCTGAATTGTGTCTTAATTTGAGAAAGCTCCCCTTTTTCTGTGTTCTTTTATATCAGTGTAATTCAAAATGTAGCTGTATGACACTTCCAAATCCAAGGATATTGTGCTCTTTGGACCAGGCCAAATGTATGAGGCTTGGAGTTTAGAAATAATAGGGCCACTAAGCAACTGAAGTTGCAGTGCCATCTTAAGAGACAAACAAGTTTTAGAAGTCTGCTCCCAACATTGGAGGCCTCTATCAATCCCTGTATCTTCAGTGTTAACTTGGGTCAGCAGCTCATCTCTGTCGTTTTTGTTGTAGCTTCGCGTCTTGGATTTTGGGCAGCGTTTGGTGCTGTATAATCCATCAATGAAAAAGAAATGAGATATGTGTGCTGAACCACGGAGAAAAGGAACAAAAGTCCCATGTTCTTACAGTAGTAGAACTCCAGTAAATCTGAAGTGGATAGATGGTCCCTTTAATAAAACATTAGTCTTTAATATCTGAGAACTGTTGGTGCATGCAGAGAGGCAGACTTCAGACTTTAGTTTGGCTTTCCCAGGAGAGGACACAGGATGAAAGCATGCGGAATGTAGAAACTGGGAATAACAGGCTTGGGCTCCATCAGCAGTTCTGTTCAGTACCTGAACGACCTCAGGCAAGTAGTTATTATTTCCAAACTAATTGGTGTGCCTAATGGCTTAGACACTTGTGGAGAGTCTTACTGTGTGCCAGCAGAGCAGCAGAGTGGTCATATTCTTTGTGTGCTGCTGCAGCAAATGAGTACCGTAGGTCTGATTGCACTAAAAGAAACACGCACAAAAAAAGAGAGGCTTAGTCCTAAAAAGCCTTTAATCTAAATGTATGCATCCAAACTGAAAATACTGATTACTGAATTTGTCAGACCTTTTTCTGCTAAGCCACAGACCAATTGGGAGCTAGTCACAGTCCTATGTTGCATCTGAAAATACACTAAAATCGTATGAAAGTTACATATACAAACACCTTCAATTTCTTACAAATTAGGAAAAGATGACTGGGAAATCCATAGTAAATTGGCTTTTTGCTATTTTAGTAGATTATTTATTTATTTATTTATTATAGCAGGTTTTTTTTTTTTTTAGTTTGTTTGTACTTCACTTGCAGTTTGGGTACACCAAAAACAATTTCTGTGTTGTTTAGATGCTTTTATAAAAAGCCTCCATCAGGCTACGGCTATATTGGGATGATAAATTATGTACAAAACCATACCTGATTAATACGAAAAAGATGGGTATGTATCCTTGCAATCTTTGCAGTCAAATAAATCTTTGCCTACGTGAACATAATGAAGAAGAAAACAATCCAGGGATTGCTCTGCTGTGGAATAGAAATAGACATGAATGTATATTGCAGCACCATAAACTGCTAATATGACACAAACACATTTGCAAGAAAAAATTTTCACTATAAATAAAGTAGTGACCTTTTAAGAGTCACGGGCAAAATAGGCCAACTCACAGAAAGCTGCTGTTTTTGACAGAACAACTCGAACATGGAAGCAGAAACTGGGACTGAGAATGATTTTGAGAAAAACAAAGGTAACTGTCAAAGTATCTGTAAAAGAGAGATGATTAAGCAAAGAGAGAAATGTTATTTAACACTCATTCAATAATGAGTACATTTACCTTGGTCTGGAATTTATACAGAAGAGAAAACAAACAAAGGAAATAAAGTCATGTGCTTATATGTTTGGGTGTGTTTAATCATTTTCTGAGATTTTAGAAAGGCCTCTCTCACCATCAGTGAACGAAATCTTTTCAGCAGAGGAGAAAAGGGAATTTGCTTTGAAATTGCATCTTAGAAAGGATTTCTAGTAAAGATGAATAAATCTCAAGTTCACACAGCGTAAAACAGGCTCACTGAATGATGCCCAGCATGATGGATATTTTCTGCTGCCATGTTTCTCACAGCCTTTCTCGTATTGTCTGTAGAGCATTTAGAAATGGCTTTGAATTCCTTCTCTGCTCAGTTCTCTGCTGAGGTCTAGCAGTGTTTAGAAACAGCCGTAGTTTAAGAAGATTAATTATTGTCTATAATAAATTTAGGGTGAATTGCAGGGAAATACGCAGGGCCTAAGTAATTTTTCTCTTTGTATAGAGGATTACTTATTTGGGGTGTTCTTTTGTTGTTAGGGTGTTTTTTGTTTTTTTTTTTTTTTCTTTAAGTCTTACCTTTCAGTTCTCATTTTTGCTGAGTGCTCGTGTGTGAATTCAAGCTTTGAAACTGAAAGGAAACCAATTTTAAATGAGTCTCTTTTCAATTAACCCTCACAGAATACCATGGGACCATCTCTGCCCATAACTAACTTTGTGCTGAGGAGTGATCCCAGAGGATGACTTGTTTACTTGCTGAATCTGGCTCCCTTCCAAAATCTTCAGTTTAATCTTTTGACACTGTAGCTCCCTGTCTTTTTTCATCTGGCCACATATCCTTAATCACCTTTTCATTCCTTCTCATCTGCCAGACCTGACTTGCTCTTATTTCTCCTCTTCTTGTTTGTTGTGTGAGCACCTCGCTCAAGGCAGTTTCATTTTTTCAGCTGGCACTGCTTTAGCAAGAATTTAGAAAGAACTGAAATTCATAAAGCTAGCAGGTGTTCTGCTTTTGTAAGACAAACAAAATTTTAGCTGTAAAAATAATTCCACAGGTAACCCTTAGAAAATACGTAAGTCTTTTATGTTTGTTTTCTGCTATTTTTAATATCCCAGATCTGTCACATGCGCAGTTAATTTGAAACACATAGTAAGTAATCAGAGACAGAAACAAAGTACAGTCCTTGTGTAGACTGCAATAGGGAAAGCTAAGGACTGTATTTGTAAAGTTAGAATTCTTTTTTGGGGAGGAGTAAGATGTGATGTGGATGTTATTTAGAAGCCTTGGTGAGGCATTAGTTGTTGAATTGCACAAGAGAATAGAAGGGCTTCATGAAAATTTCAGTGCATGCGAAGGAATGCAATTTCAAAGTAGTTGAATGAATTTAGTTTGAAATGTGGAGTTGAAAGCAATAATGCTTTCCAAAAGATTTTGTGTAAAATATACCAAACTGATGTATTGAAGTTAAGCAAGTGAAGTAGAATCGAAAAACATCAGTACTGTCCCCAGTTAAATAACTTGTAATAAATTTAGTAGTATAATATTCTTTTATTATATTTGTCACATTTACTTAAATATGAACTTCAAATTAAGAGCAATCCTTTCAGTGAGGTGATCAGTGGTAGGTGTTTGTCAAAAGCAATCCTGCAAAAACAGCCTGAAGAGGATGGAGCACTGTCTTATGTATCAGATGATAATTCCCCCCAGCACTGTCCTGAATAGAAGAGTATCATAGATTTTCTCATTTCTAGTTTCTATCTCACAGTGCTGTCTAAGCATCGCTAGTTACTGTTAATAATTTCTTATACTTCTTTCTTACATGAAAGGGTCCAATATTAGTCATCCATTATTTCAGTTATTGCTGCTACATTTTAAGAACCTTGCAGATATGTCACTAATATAAAAAGTTAAAAGAACACGTTTACCAAGCTTCACCTATCCCTTAATATAGCTTTGTCTTAGATATCTTGGGATTGTAATGATTTTCCTTTTATGTTTCTTTTAAGATGATCTTCACATGCAGTTGTAACTTTTTGTGCAACTGTTATTTTATTTTTTTTTTTTAAAGCCTTTGCAATTGATGAAGCTCCCCAGCCATCACTTTCTGGTTAAATTCAAAGAGTATTCCCAGTGAAGATGTCCAAAATTCAGGTGTTCAAAAGGCCTGTATATTGAACACCACCTTCTTCCCACAATAAACAAAAAAGATGTCTTTGTGTATGCTCCATCTGTATTAATAGACTCTTTTTACTGTGATTTTAAACTCTTACAAATGACATTGTTTTATTTAATGTTACTGACCCATGCCTTGTTTGATTCCTAGTTTATTGGTTTTGGTCAGCATCTACAAGTAGCATTTTACTTGGCTGTTCCGTGTTTCTCAGCATTTTGGGACAGAAGCAACCACTGGATGAAATCTGAATACTGGAAATTATAGTTCTAGAATTTGGTCATTATACAGTAGTGATGGTATAGATCCCTGTTATTAGGCTGCTGCACACCATTTTTGTTGATACATATATAATGTAGGCCTGATATTTTCTCAAAGATTGATTGCTTATTATTATTATTATTATTTTTTAGCTAGTAAATTGCTAACCACTTTCACAGTCATCAGGAGAATCCCTCATTCTATTAAATATCAAAGTTTGTGATACTAAAAAAAAATCCACCACATTTCTTAATGATTTCTGCGAACTCTAGAGTAATGCAGTCCCAATTCTGACTGGACTGGAGTCCTGGTAGTGTAGTTAAATGTCACTATACATAAACAAAAAAAAATATATATATATATAAAGAACAATTACTGTGGGAGGAAAATGTTATCCTTATTTGAATCAAATTGTTAGCGCTAGTGTTGACGTCACTGGATGAATTATTGAGGATGTTTTAAGGTAGAATTAAATGCTGTCATTGTTGATCAGTGGAGTGTAGGCTGTAGAAATGCAGTTATCATGAACTTAACGTAGATCAGAAGGTGTCCACGCAATCCTTGAAGAATGATAAATGACAGAAGACTGGCATCTTCGAATCCACTACCTACCAGGTTTATTATTTGGTTCTTTCATTTTATCTGCCTGATAATGGAACATTTCTTGTTTTGCAAGATTCCTTTGCATGAAGTGACAGCAAAGTTTTCAGAAGCATGCATCTCACATGAGTTGTCGTCTGAAGCAATTTCTGCATGCTTTGGTATAACATTTGAGTGAACACAGAATATTTCTGCAGTACGTGTTATGGGTGTAGGATCCTAGATACACAAAGCAAAAAACCGTCTTCCCTTCTGAGAGAGCAGATCTTTCTTTTCTGGAAAGGCAGTGCTGAATAAAGTCTGATCTTGATAATCAGATAAATTAACATGCTCCGAAGTATTTGGAGCCAGATTAAACTGCACCAAACCATGTAGATTCAGGATAAAACAGTCTGCTAAATTTAGTTTATTTCACTTTCAAAATAAGCAAAGGGAATTAGAAGTGCTTTAGTTCTGCAAATGTCTACACATGGGCTCAGTGTACTTTTACCAATCTGAATTCAGTACTTTTCTGTACAGAGTGTATAATTCTGTACTTCTACACTGAATTCATAGCTTGCATACAGAATGTTTACCTTAAAAGCATCATGATTGCAGGCTGGGGTAATTTTCATATCTGGTGATGAACACTGAACCACTTACCATAGGTATTCACAGAACCTTTAGCTTTCTCACCAAAACACGGACAGATGATTCGTTTTTCTTCTGCAATCTCTTTAACAACCAAAACATATATCTAAAAACATTCTACAGAAGACACTGCTTACCAAAGTTTCTGTGCTACATTCCACAGCATAACTTTCTTTAACTGTTGCATTTCTTATAGATGAAATTTATTAAAATTTATGTTTTTAGAAGCAAAGCAGCACAGGTAAAGAGAGGGACCATTCTGTATCAGAGAAACTGATGTATTTGGGAAAATAAATACAAGTGAGAAGTGGGGAAGCTAACTGTAAGTTGCCAGAACTCATGCTGAATGCTAAGAGATTTGTGCTGCTTGAGAGTGCCATGTGCTTTGTGTACCTCAGTGACATGGGCTCTTTCGGAAAGAAGTCAAAATGGCTTTGGTACTTGCTTGAGCAGAGCCAAATTGCGACTGTTCTGTATTCTTCCCATTGCTAATTTATGTTAATATTCTACATCCATTTAAGAGGAAAAGATGTGCCCAAAAAGATGTGTCCTTGAATGTAACTGGCTGTGAGTGTTCTGTAATTTAGAATAGTACAAGCTACTGTTGATATCTCTCAGGATGTTCTCTAACCAGCCAGTCAGTATTTTTTAACTCTGGACCGCTTGGGATGTTATCATGAATCTGGCTGGGTGACTGCAGTATGCTGGGTAATCCTAAGTGATTAAGAACTGCTGCAAGTCCTTTGAGATGGGTGGCAAAAGTGTTCTGTATGGACTAACAGAGTGTCTGGAAAGGGATAGTAATGATGCAGCTGAGCAGTAGGAAGTGTGAAGAGTAGCTTTTCTAAAATATAGGCTTAGTTAGAGCTCTGCAGATGCAGCTGTCAATACTTTAATATTTCCTCATTAAAACTCTGTGATTTGGTGAAGGATTTGCTATGGCTCTTGGGCGTTTCGTGGTATAAGAAATATCTATAAGAATTTGGTCATAAACTGCCTGTATGGTTGGAGTAGCATGCCCAAACCCAGTCTATCCTGTACAAAAATATGTATGCCTTCAGATCCATCTTTTTGTTCATAAAGACAAAGACAATAGTCTTTGTGTCAAGGAAATGTCTGTCTGCTGTCATAGTTAGATGGACGCATGCATTGCTGTTTTCATATAACTTTTCCTAGAGAAAGATGGGTTGAAATTTAAAGAGTGTAGCATGATCCTCCTGAAATACAGGCAAAGCAGATAAGGCAAAGATCTCAGTTTATCCCAGTGTATGCTACCAGCAAGAGTTTACTTTACTGAAACAACAAAACTGATTGATCTCTGCAACCTCATTGGTGACAGTAACCAGACTAAAGGCCATGTCTGCTTTGTCTTTACAATGTGAAGCATATAAGTAGAAGCTATTCACATAAATAAAGATTGCAGGATAAGAATACAGAAACAAATCCTTTCTCTAAGGGGGAACCTTCCCTTATTTAACTTAAAGGAAATTTGGCCAGGCTTTGGTGTGGTGCCATTAATGTGGCTCCAAGTGCTCTGTGAGTTCTTGGATACAATGTAAACTGCATCGTTGCCATGTTTCATTCATGTGGAATGGTTAACAGTATCCTCATTTCACCTTGTTTATTTCAGATTGCCAGGCTACCTCTGATGTTAACTTATCAGATGCCAGAGGAGCATCAGAAAAAGCAGATCTTGGTTTTGAAACAGAAGTACTTACTGAGACATTAGAAACTAACCAGAACTCAGTATTGGTGATTCCAGCAAGAATATCGTGTGAGGTAAGGTATTTGAATGCTGAAGTCTTTGGGATGAAGGTCAATGTTGTTCTTTTTCTCGTTCGTACTGTGTCAGTTTTGAAAACAAATCTCAGATAAATGTCCAAAATGAGAGTGCTTTGAGAATGCAGTCAGATTTTTTTGTTTTGTCTCACATCCATACTGGACCACCAGGTTTGCAAACTGAAATAGTTTTTAGCCTCAGAGAGATTTTATTTCTATAAGACTTGTTTGGTAGTTTGGGTAGAGATGTTATTGCCACAAGGACCTTGTAGTTGAAGAGGGGAGCATGTGACTGATGACTTTTGGAGGGATACCGAGTGCCTCTTTAGAGGAATACATAGTGAATACATACATAGGTACTGATACCACGTGAGTTACGCAATGAGTGGTTCTGTGAGCAAATACTTTGCCTAATTCTAAACTGAAATCAGAAATATTTTTATATACATATCTAATAGGCAGAAATGTTCCTGTATGTTCTTTTCTTTTATCAAGGTTGCTGTGGGAGTATATGTGGGAATGTAAAAAAAGAATGTACTTTATCCAGCACTGCATTCATTTATGTAAGTGAATGGCCATGGTCAGATGGAGATTGCAGTGTACTTGAAATGTCACATATTTTGATTATTGGCTGTCAGAAGGCAGTTCTGTATGTCAGCTCTCTGGGACAGATTATAGCTGAATATCAGTAACGATGTACCATTTATACCATATCCTATACATATGTTAACAGTATGTTAGCGTAAGTCACTATAGTTTAAAACAGTGTTGCTGCTACTTGGAAACATTGAAGTGTGAACCAGTGGGGGCAGAACAACTAACAGGCTGAAGAAAACTGCTTCATCTCATGACTTGTTTGCTCTGTTGTTTTTTTTTTTTTTCTCTGCTTCAGTCTTGTTAGGACTATGTAATTTGCAGCATTAAAACTGATTTTATGCATCTTCTTTCTATGCATCAAATGTGATTTACAGACGTTATTTCATTGATGACATCAGTTAAGTTATAGGAGAGTAGCATTCCCTCTGCTTCAGGAGGCAGTAGAAAACTACTGGCTCAGGTTGCTTCCATCTTACTTCCCTGTCAGCTTGCTTGAAGAATTTAAGTGAGTTGTAAGTATTTTAGGTTGTTTGTTGTCATTTATTGTATATAAAATATTATAGGATAACACTAAGATGGCAGAATATTTTGGTATTATGATATTTTTGCATGAAGGTACCGGTTAAAAAAAAGCAAAACTTCCAACTTTAAGTTTCATTTTGCATTTTACAATTTCAGTATAATTTTGTGAAGGACTAATGGGAACACATTTTAATTTTCTAGAACCCTGGTGAAATATTCATTTTGTTGAAAGATGAAATAGATGATGAAACCTTAGAAATTGAATTCATAGCAGATAATCAACGAATTAGGACACAGCCAGCCTCTTGGAATAAGAAGGTCAAGTACATGAAAGCATTAGGTAAGAAAAAAATATCTTTACTTTTAAGTACTCAAATTTTTTACTTCCTTCACTTTTTATAAGTAGTTTCACTTCCCACTGCTTTGTAGGTGTTTCCTGTACATGCGTTTTGCATACAGAACGTTTATCAATAATGCAGGGAGGCAAAGTCTTGTGATTTATGGGAAACTCAGTTCTATTAGATTGTTTTTGTGTAGTTAAATGACAGGTGGCAGTCCTAAAATGTCGTTGATTAGTCAGAGATTAAAATTCTCCAAAAACACTGCCATAAAATGGAAAGCTAATATTCTTTTCTTATTACTATATTACTGAAATGTTTCATTTTATATCTAATGCAGTAATTTTGGTTATAGTCACTCTATAATTCTTACTGGCATAGGAGTTATTTGTTCTTTGTTCCTTTTTCATATTCATGTCATTTCTCTGTATCAGTTGGATCTGCTGATTTCTAACAATTCTTTTCGACTGTTCCATCTGTAATTTTAGTTGCTATTCTTCCCTGTTTTGCCAGGGAAATGATAAGCAAAGGGAAAAAAAAGAGCAACTTTTATCTCAGGAGATAGGCAGTGCCAATGCAAGGCTCACACCTATACACTCATCCATTTGATGAGAGTTACGAATTAAAACATTTATGACCTGAGTAATCATAGTGTAGCTTGCCAGCCTATTGCATGCTGTGAATTCCTGGACAAATTTGCGTAATATTTTATATTATAACCATTGCAATACAGTGTTAGACAGGAAGAAAAAAATTATAAAGGCTTCAGGCTTCTTGGCACTGCTTTTGAGTAACTCTGTGGCCTGATTTTTTACTTAGACACCGTGCATGTGCCCTGAGAATTCTTTAGTACTGTGACAGTGAAAAGTCTGTTTTCGGAGATCTGTATGGGAATTACATCACCAACAGTAAATTTTCATTAGTAACTGGATTTCACAGAAGAAAAGCTCAAATCCTCATTCATAAGTCTTAGAGAATTCTTCTGTAAGAACATTATTGATCATGGTAAGGCTTCAATAGTGGCTGAAGTAATAAGATACAGACAGTGAATGAAACACTATGAAAAGCATGGCAGAGAGCTGCAGCCCACACTTTATTTCACTTCTCATATGTTTTTAACACTTTTCTATGTAGTCTTTGCTGTAAGATCTCGAAATATTTTGGAATAACTTCTTATACTGAGGGTCTAACTAATCTAATGTTAAAAGAAAAACGTTTAAAAAAAAAGTTTAGGCACTTTTCGTTTAAGTGATTTAAGTTAACATTCTATTCATTCAGTTTCTTTGGCTTTATTACTCTTCTCTGTTTGAGGGTTGTCTTTTTTAGTGGGCAGAGTTAGAATTCTAAGAGAACTGTGCTAGTGCTGGTATGGTACAGCAGGATGCCTTGCACAATGAATTCTAATGAATTATAAAATGTATTAATAAAGAGGCCTCATGCTGCATAGACAGAGCAAGTCATACTTAAGTAACACACTGTACAAATGTCTTCCTATTGCTTCTTTCTTCGGCTTCTTTCTTTTGCTTTTGCCAGGTAAACAACTGGAATGGAAGTAATCAGTAATACTGCAACTTTTTGCAGTTTACTACCAGTTCAATTTTGAGAACCTCGCCTGCAATTAGAAAAATGTTTCAAAAGATGAATTGCAATTTGCAATTAATGAGCTTTTCATTATTTTGTAGACATAAGGAAGGTGATTATAGGTCATCAGTTCAACAAAGGGAAGATGGAAATTGGAAGTGTACCATTTTCATCTACTTTCTAACATGAAGCAATACAATAAGTCTATCTCATACAGATCTGCAGATATGTTTTTCTTTTGCCAGCTTTTTAATGTTAGATTGAAAGACAACAAAAATAAAACTGCTCACACTAAATCATCTGTGAAATGCAAATCTATACGTTTTCTGTGATATTTTCTTCTGCTCTTTTATTCATTCTCTTAGATTTCTGGTCTGGGATTGTAAAATATTTTCAGCTACTGTTCTGATTTGTGTTTTATAAGATCTTCCTGCTGGCCCTGTATATATAAATGTCTACTGTGAGGGTGTCATTAAGACCACTGCACAGATTGAATATTATACTGCAGCAGAAGAGATTGAGCGCATCTTTCAGAAAGTAGCTGACCCGATAGCTTTTATTTGTCAGGTAAGTTGACTTTTGCATTAACTTAATGAAAAAAATAGAATGTAAGTGCCACTATGAGCTAAGAAAACATACACCATGATGTAAAGACTTTTAATTGCATAGTAATTAATAATGATTCAGTAATACCCTCAGGGTTAGAGGGGCCTGTCTTTGAGATATCTAGCTCTAAACAAAGCAGGCAAGTGAAAACAAACTTTCCTGTTTTGTTTTTCTTTAGAATGATACAAACATCTTTGGTACTGTATGTTCCCAATGAACAACATCCTGCATTACAGAGGATGAGAAGAGTAATGTAGCAATTTCTCTCTCCCTTCAGTGTTCTTTTGAGAATGTTCTTAAACCAATAGAAACAAGTAATCTTAAGACATATTGCATTTGGACTATTATTATTCATTCACTAGTAAATGGGATTTTTCTGGCATAGCTTGCACGGATAGCATCGAGTTGCTATTCATGTAGAATTTCACGTACAGCTGCTGAATTATCATTCAGTGTGGTTTGCTGGTTGTTGTGCAGATTCTTCACATATGTTTAGGAGAATTCAGGTTTTGAGCTGGATTTTAGATCAGCACAGCAGACTGCAGTGCTCTGCAGCATCCTTTGCCAATAGCACATAAAAAATAATAAGAAAACACTTATTTAAAAAGGACAGAACCAGACGTATCATTTGTTGCATAGTGTGTAGCCAGAGCAGACTTGTGATGTCTGTATTTAACTGCAAAGCCAAAACAAAAATAATAGTTCCTGTTTCCAATGCAGACAGTCTCATTTTCCTGTGACAAATCTACCTTATATGCCACCTAAAGCATTATACACATTAAAAAAATATATATATATTAATAAAAAATGATGTATTGCATAATCTGTATTTTTTTCAGGATGAGTGTTGATTGTTTCTAAATACAATTCTCTTGGCTCTAAGCAAACAGGCTGTTGCACAGGAGGATAGTGTAACTCTAAATACAAGGACATTCTTATGATCTTTATAATATCGATCCTTGATGGGACATTGAAGTAAGCTTCTAACAGGTTTATTTAAAATTTTACGTATATGAAGCGTGTCCTAATGATTAAAAAATATAACTAGCGTGGAAACCTAGCAGGTGTGCTGTAGGTATCTATGTCTAGTGGAGATTAATTTGTCTTGTTCAGGAATCTGGCCCTTCATTTAACTGCATGCCTAATATTTAGTAAGACATGCAATTCAAATTCTATACAAATGCAAACATAATTATGTGCAGAGCTATAGCATCTGAAAATACAACTGTAGTGTTATCACTATCAGGTATGTTTAAAAATCTGCATGCCTTTACTCATCTGAATAATAAGAAAGGATTTAAATGAGGAAGCATTGTATACCTCAGTCTTAATTTAATTGTATTGGCAACTGGAAAACCAGGTAAAATTTTCATACACAAGTGGGTTTTTTACAACCCAGACAGTATGATGGCTGCTTTGCAGGAAAGTACTCTAATGGTAATTCTTCTGTGAGTTTGCTGGAAGATTTGTCATTGTATTTAATGGTACCCACTGGGCCATGCCGTGAGGTATATTAACTGGCTGGGTAGCTGAACTATTTCCACAGACTTTTTAAATACTTTAAGCCTTCATGTAAACCTGATTTAATGGCACTAAGATACATTGTAAAGATGCAATTTACAGAACATGATTTAACTTAATCTTAAAAATTGTATTCACACAAGGAAAAACAAAACCTTGGTACTAATTAGAATTCCCATCAAGTAGCAGGAGTAGTAGTAACTTTTATTTAACTAGAATAATTAAAACCTTTGAGACTATCAGCTTATTTGCAAAAGTATCCTGGGGAATCAGTGGTTTATCTATGCAAAGTAACAATCAAACACAATAGAAAACAAAATTAAAATAAATAGAAAAGCTTACAGCAATTGTTGATCAAAGCATTATCATTCTGTGGTTCAAATAAAAGTTCAAGACTTTCACAAATGCTTGTAATCCTTATTAAAATTCTGCGATACAAGGAAATTGCTACAGTAACGCATACCAAAGATACAATGGTTTGGTAAAATGCTTTCATTGTATTGCTGACATCTGCAGCAATTTTGAGGTGATATCAACTCTCCGACTGTTGTCCTCTTCTCCACTTTGGCCCGCAGTAAAACCCAAGTAAGTAAACCAAATAGGCTTACAGTTATCTGTTCCTTTCACCGATGGTCAGATCAATTCATATGCCTCAGTGGGAGACCAGGAAGATACAGTAATGCTGTTCCTCTTAGTTGTTCTTTATCTTTAGGTAGGAATTAAAGATTAGTAGTAGTTACAGTTAAGAGAAAATGTGTTCTATGATTTTGCAAGTCATTTTTTGGGTGACATTCTTTGCTTCATCTGATAGATTGTTATTTTCTGTGTTCCTTATTTGTAAGAACCTATAAAAGTATTTGAATTTGGCAAGACATGTTAAGCAGCCAAACAAATGTTGACAGTGTATGAAAATAGTAAAAATGAATCGTTTCTTTCAAAAAGTTTTAGAAGAAAGCAAACTGAATATTTATATTAATGTATGAGGAGTTGAGATTGTTATAACTGAATCATAATTCTGAACACACTTGTATCAGAACACATGGGGCTAGATACAGGCAGAAGGCCTCTTGCTTTTTTGTTCTCTCACGTTAACATTAGTTCTCCCAAGGAATTTATGTTCTTATAGTAACCTGTGGAACAGACTGTTCTTAAGTTTTTATAATCCATAAATACACTTTTTTTTTTTTTTAAACTTACAACTCTTCATTTGAACATTCTGCTGGATTTGCATGTTGTATTGATTTTTCTCTCAGACTTTCTACCAAGTGCAAGTGTTGATTAAATTATTAGTGTTGGGAGTTTCTTGGTACATTCGTTAGGTTTTCAATAAAGGGAAATTCAGGTCGTATCCTTATTACTGAAGGTGATAGGTTCCTTTTAGCTTGAGTGACTTAGAATATCCAGAGAGATTCAGAAGATCTTTGATAAACACTGGCTGAATAATAATACAATTATGAGGGCCTATGATTTAAAAAAACAAACAAACAAAAATAAAAACCAAAAAAAACACCCCACATCTCAAAAACTTGATTTTTTTTTTTTTCTGCTAGTCATCAAATAAGATTCCAGTTACAATGTTTATTGATAAAAAGAAAAATGAAAATAAACTGCCCCCTTTTCTATGAAAACTTAAGAGAATTAGCTGTATGACTCATGTGGAGATATTACATATGTACCTTTACCTGATCCCCTAAGATACTTCCTTCCAAACTGTTTTTAGTATTGCTATCTTCTAAGCCACATCAGTAGCTGTTATTTTTAAAATGTTCATTTCCTTTCCTCTAAATATGAAATCTCTCCATATTCCATCTCTGGCTGAAGATGTAAGAAGTGACCTGCCTAATTTGAACCCTAACCCTTGCTCTCTGGTAGGAGGAATATATTGAAGTGCATATAAAGCAGTATCTGATACATAAGAACTACTGAAGTAGCTCATCTTTATGTAAATGTAACCTTGTCAGTACTGCTAAAGCCAGTGAAAAATATGTTAATTTACTGTCTGTAAGCTATTTCAGTGGCACACATTTTCAGGACTTTGTTAGCAGTTATTACAGGATGTAGGTCATCTCATTCATAAAAGTAGCAAAATCTATGCTTGCTCTTTTCCTTTTTTAAGAAAGTTTTTGATGTGATGCCCCAGGTGTGATGGACAGCACTCAGGGCTGCTCTGTTCTTCACAGTTATATCCTGTTGCTCTGAGGAGGGGGCAGGGGACTGGAGATAACATCTGCACCTGGGGAAGAGGTACTAGATAAGGACTGACTGCTGGTGAGAGCCCTGGGGCATGTAGGAGGACTAACATAGAAGGGGAGGCTTCTCTAGGCTTTAAGGCTTTGCCTTAGAGAGCATGGGAAGAACTGTCTAGAAACTTACTGGCTTAAATCTGAGTGGCTCCTGGAAAGAAGAATGTTCCCAAGGGTACACAGTCAGAAAAACAGCACTTCTTTTCTGCCATAATTTAAATCTATTTTCAGATTAAAATTTGGGCTTTCTCAAATTTCTGTCTGGCTTGATGCTAACCCTTGCAGCATGCTTAACTTAACATGCTGTCCCACTCCTGATGGCTTTTCAGCATGGATTTGTGTAGTGTTGTTGGAATTTCTCAGGAAGACTGAGGTCTTTAGACCTGTAGAGAATTGTAGAGGGCATATCAAAATACATAAATGCAGCTGTGGAGCAGAAATGAGTAAGACCTTTAAACTAAATTCCTTCCTGGTAGAGGTAGGTGATGACCCTTTTGATCATGGACCTTTCTCCTCTTAGCTGGGTAGGGCAGAGTGGTCCTATTGCTAGTTCTGTGTCACTGTTACTTCTGCTAAGTTACTGTTACTTCACATAACTAATGGGACTGCTTTCCCAGGTGTGAGATGCAAGGTATTAGCATACATATTTTTTGTAACAGTTAAACTAGATTTTCCTATCATGTCTTTTTTGGAGCATAGAAGAGCAAATCTAGTCATTATGATTCAATTTACAAGATAGCTTTTTAAATCATGTGCTTGAGCCTTTAGATTTCAGATCCCTGGAGGTAGAGAAAAAAATTGAGAGAAAACTTGAAGCAAATTGCACTATGATAACCATGCATAAGAAGGATGTGCCTGCCTTTAAATTCCTAGGAATGGATAGCCTGGTCATTGTAAGGCAGGATTGTTAAAGCATTAGAAATATATTTCTTATCCAATTTAGGCCCTTTTTGGAGGTCAAACATACTGGTTTCAGAATCTTGTAGAAATTGAGCTCATTAGGTCTGAGTAAGCCGAGTAACCGTTTATGACCTTGAAAGTTTTGCTATGAGTTTCTGAAATTGTATGCTCTTCTCGTTTCAAGAACTTGCTCCATCTCATGTAAATTTGATTATCAAAGTTCAAAGTCAGTGCTATATGTTTCCAAGGTACTCCTCCCGCGGATTTCTGCCTGAATAAAAAGGGGAAGGAGAGGTTCCTTATCTAATCATATTTAAAGCAGTCAACCTTGGAAGGGATAACCTTGAGTGCTTTCTGAAAGGAGATGACTTTTGATATGCAAGACAGTCTGAAACATGCTCTGTTTGAAACTGCTCCTCAGGCATTTCAGGAAAGGTAGTTGTTGTTGATTGATTTATTTTGTTCTTTTTTATTTGAAACAGGGAAATTAAAACTAATATTACAGATCTAGCTCATCTTGAAGCCAGCCTATATATTTATTCACTGAATGCTGGATTTTCTACTATCCAGTTGCTTCAGTGAGTACCAGTGATTTTGAGCCTCCTTTGTCGTGACAAAGCTTTTTCCTATATATATGCTCATTTCATCTCTTTCCTATATTATCGCTTGTTGTAAGATCTCAGAATGGTTTGAGTTGGAAGATATTTAATTCCAACTCTCTGCCTTAGGCAGGGACATTGTCCACTTGATCAGGTTGCCTGAAGCCCTATCCAACCTTGCTTTAAACACTTCCAGGATTACCTTTGTCCTAATCTGGTTTGAAACGTATTAAAATAGTACCAGTGTTGATACTATGTCTAAAATATCTTCTTGGGATAAGAGAGAGTAGTGCGGTTTCCTAACTGAGTTATAGTATTATTGTTCTTCATAATTTTTGAATATGATGAGACTATTTATGTTAATAGGCTTTTTGGGGGGAGGATGTAGATATTTAGTAGACATTTATGAGGTTCGCAATTCCCTCTGTAAATGGAATGCTCAGGTTAGGTCTTTATTCTAGTATATGCTTTTGGGAATTTCTCTTCTAGGAAGTGTTGTTTGTGTTTTTTTTTCTTGTACAATTATTTTTTGTATTTTTTTTTAGCAAGTCTGTATGGTAACAATTATAGAAAATATGCAATGTTACAGTACAGAAAGTGTGAATATAGAAATAAATAGATCACAAGTAACTATATACAATGTTTTTTATATATAAAAATTAACACTTTCCAATTTTGGTTATAGGAAAAATGAACAATCATATCTTATTGATCTTAACTCCATTTCCTGCACAAACTCGTCACTAAATTCTGGATCACTCATGTAGAACTCAGCCTATTATCTATATTATCCTGCCAATGTACTCAACATTTTCTGATCACATAGAAATTTTTCTTATTTACTCTTAACAGCATTAGGAATTAAACTGCATGTTCCATCAGTAGACATCTTTTCCCTTTTCCTCAAATTGTCAGCCATTGAATTTCTTTTTAAGTTTATATATACTAAGCATGTCTGCTGATACCTAGCAGTCTAGAGTTGTCTTGTCCAGAAACACTTCAGATATATGAAGCAAAACATTGTAATGCAGGGTTACTGAGCACTGTAAGCCAGTTCCTTCGGAGTGCCTCTCTGCTGTTCCTGAGCTTCTTTTGATGCCCAGTGCAGCTTAAACTGTGCTAGCTCTCTAGTGCTTAATTCTTCCTGTTTGAATCCCTGTAATCACACTTCTCATCACACTAGGAAAAGTAGCATTTAATTATGACTACCTTGAGAGTAATTAGGAATGGATCTTGGCCTTTTGTCTAGACAGAATTAGGCAATCAAAAAATGTTCTCATAGCAGTCAGGATTTTGCTTGTCTAAAGACAAAGTGCTTAGTTGGAAGATCATCTAACTGATTGCTTGCTATCAGTTTCTTAATCTGTCAGCAATGTTAGGCCATGGCTGATGGAACTGATGCTGTTTGCTACCTGGCAAAGCGCACAATCTTAGTGTAACAATTTCCAGTAACAGAGTGCTACTGTATTCCTTAAACCCATCCTGAATTACTGCTATAATGACACCTTGGATTAATTGGTAACTGGCATCTGTCAGAACAGCTCCTGGGTTATTGGACCATGTTGTCATACAAATCTTCCTGTCTCTACCCTTCACAGAATCACAGAATTGTAGGGGTTAGAAGGGACCTCTAGAGATCATGTAGCCCAACCCCCCCTGCAAAGAAGGCTCCCTAGACCAGGCTGAACAGGTGGCTGTCCAGGTGAGTCTTGAATATCTCCAGAGAAGGAGACTCCACAACCACTCTGGGCAGCCTGTTCCAGTGCTCCGTCACCCTGACTGTGAAGAAGTTCTTATGCTCATTGGTGCAGAACTTTCTATGCTTCAGCTTATGGTCATTTCCTCTTGTCCTATCTCCACACACTGCTGCAAAGAGTCTGGACTCATCATTTTGCCTCCCACACCATAGATATTTATAGACATTGATCAGATCTCCTCTCTATCTTCTTTTCTCAATGCTGAACAGACCCAGGTTGCTCAGCCTTTCCTTTGAATAATCTAATTCACAAGCAACCTGAGGATAAAGTTAAAATTGCATGTGCAACGAATGCAGCTTTTATTTATTTGTCTTTTAAACAGACTTCTAAGTTTTCATCTATGGAGAAGCTGGATAATGTTCTGACTTTGTTACTGGAAAACAAGATAGTTAGTTGTGAATTCAGCGCATGCCAAGGTGAAGAGCAGCACCATCAGCAACCTAGTGAGTCCCTTCCTTTTCACATTGATTTTTGTTACTGCTGCAATGGTTATTACTTATAAATGTTAATAAGACAATCTTTAAATATTTAAGACTGCTGGTGAAGTGCAAAAATCCACGATAAAGACAACATAAGCAAGGCAGAAATGGGAAAAAAAAGAATTTTGTAAACCCTTACTTCTTGAGTCAGTACTTACGTAATTAGACTTGTCTGGTTGTTTGATCAGCTTTGAATTAAATTCACATTAACAGCTTTTCAGATTAGTAAACTTATACTCACAGAGAAAATAGGCAACAAGAGACATGATGAGGTGGCTATACATTGTGTATGTATTTTTCTTCTTAATTTCTCTTTTGCAGTACTCAAACTTGGCACTCTTATTTCAAACTAACAGAGAAAATCAATTTTTTTTATTATTATTATTATTTGAAGAGAATGGGTTGCTTTTGAACTTAAAAGACCGTTAGGCGTCGACACTGATTTTAGTAACTGTGTAGCTTTAGTAACTTATTGGTTACCAGTACTTTATTCTGGCCAAAAGCTAATTATATTGTTGAAGTATATGTATAGTGAATTAAAGTTGGATTTGTCGCTGAAGTAAATGCATTGTATGTACAATTCAGTAGTGTACCAACAGGAACTGCTGCTTATTGGAGGGCTTGGTTGAATTAATTAACCTCTTATTAAGGATTCAAATTCTATTACAGTAAACCAAGAAGTTGATTATTTAGTTTGTGTTTTGAAAAGCATCATTATGATGTTATTTTTTTTTTTAAGAAACTGCAAGTTTCCTTTCTGAAATAGTTAAGAAGTATTTGAGTTGTTGCCTGACTTGTGTTTTGTGTAACCAGACTATGAGTTTGAGAGAAAAAATAAACTCAGTGTATTGAATGTAGAGCATAATAATTTTCATAACCAAATATAACAAATTTTTGTGGTAATCTCTGCTGTGACCACTGTCGTGCTTTCTCTCATTTTTAAGTTTTTTCTGATGATGAATGTCACCCCTCTGTAGTAGATAAACATGATTTTTCTCCTTTTGCATTCTAAAAATGAGCTTAAATGTCAATCTGAACTGGAAGAAGCAAACAATTAGGGTGTGAAATGAAGTATTTACCCTTGCTGCAATTCTGTGTGTAACTGCAGTACAGAGGTGTATAGGATGTATTACAGCATAATTCTAAATGTGAGATGTTCATTCTGTTGGGAATAAAAAGAATTTCTGCTTCTTTGGGAACTCTTTAGATCTAGGCATACTTATGAATATTGAAAATAATATTTATCAACCTGTAATCCTTTGCCTAAAAGTCAATGCATTTCAAGAACAAGCTTGTGAGCTTGGCTAGATTCTGACCAGTGATCTTTGAAAGACTGAACAAGGTAAAAATGGGGAGTCATACTGTTCTTGGTTTTTTGTTTTGTTTTGTTTGTTTTTGCAAACCAGTATTTCAGATGATTGTCACTGGTATATTTTTCCATGGATACGATCAGTTTCAGTTACTTGTTTTAGATAAAACATCCTATTATAATAGTTGCTGTAGTCATCAAAAAGTAAATCAGGTACCAGCAAAATATTGTTGGAACTGCTCTATCTGTAAAAGCTTGTCAGAGATAGAATGCACGTTTCAGATTTATACTGTTCCCTTTTTAGTTTTTTTATTGTTTTTTCTTATTACTAGCATTCCTTTATTTAAGATAAAGACTTTTTTTCAGTTCATCAAGGAGAAGAATGTTTAAACAAGTGATATTTGAAGGCATGATCTCTGAAGGAGAATATTGGAACCTGGTCAGCTGAGAAAGCTGATAGACTGAGCAGAAGCCTGTGGAAAAACATTGTGGTTAACATTACAATATTAACCAAAAAGAGATCTAAGATCATGTCTGGCTTTTTTGTGATGGTAATGAGATGCCTTCTCCTCCATCTTTTATGGAAGCATGTAACTAAAGCTGGAGATACTGTCCTGAAAGTTGTATAATCTGTACAAATCTGCTTTCAGGATACCTCATGTGTGTATTATTCCTCTGTAGTCTGGTAAAAGACTCCAGTCAGAACACGGTAACTAATCCAAACTGGTATTTCAGTACTCTTTCTGAGTTGGGGAAGTTCTAAATCTAATCTTCAATTTTCAGACTTATGAATTCTTGATGTGTTCATTTCTGAGGTCAAAGAAAAAACAGCTTACCTGAGGAAAACCTATCTTTTTTTCCTCTCTCAGTGAACTGTTGTCTGTTAACATCACTCTAGTTAAACTCATATGTTGAGGCCTCTTTAAAATTGTGATTTACTTATTTTATAGAAAATACTGCTTTTTGTCACCTAACGCTACAGGCAACATACGTTTTATCCTGATTTCTCTGATTCTTTCTTTCAAGCTGAATGATCAGTCTCAAAAGAATGAATTCAGGTTTCTAGCTGCTAATGAAACAAGGTCAAAAGACAGGCAGGTGAGAGGAAACAAAGTGCTCTAAGTGTTTCCTTGATCTAATTGACATTGACACTATAGAAATCATTTTAAATGTGTATTTAAATTGCTAGTAGAAGTAACTTCCTGTATCAGTAACTTCAGAAATAAAAGAAGTATGTCTTAAAAGTCTGCAGAAGTATAACTGCAGGCTGTTCTGTTTGCTTACTGCAATGTTACGAAAATTCCCACAGGCTAAGACAGTGCTACAATAAAGTAATATTAGATTTTGTGCTCTGTTTTATAGCTGAGGTGTTCCAGAATGCTCTATAGAGGAGAGAAGGGATTATGACAGAACAAAACTGCAACTCCCATTTAACCTTGTGTGTGCCAGCTAAAGCATTTAAGAGCAAGCACTTATGAAAGCAAAACTTTCAGTTAGGTGAGGAAGTTACCTTAATGAACTTTAAAAAAAAAAAAAAAAAAAAAAAAAGCCACGTGGTCACTGTCTCTGTTCCTGCTTATGGAATCATTAAGGTTGGAAAAGATCACTAAGATCTTCTTGTTCAGCTGTTGGTGCATCACCACCATCATCAGCTTTTGAGTTCTCAGTGTAGCTGCCTACCAATCGCAGCTTTTCTTCATTAATATTTTTCTGTAAAATAAGCTAAAAGCGGTGAACTTCTGTTTATCCCCAGTGACTACTTCTTTTGTTCTGTTGTGTATTTTTTTAACTTAAATATATTGGTTGTTCAATTTCACAACTGATAGAAGTTCTGGTAATTTTCCCAAATTCACTGTGACAAAGTTGCAAGCTCATGAATGCTTTCCCGCCTTAAGCATGTGTGCATTCAATGAATTCTGGTATTGCTACTATGCATAATGCACCGTTTCAGTTACAAGAGTTAAACCCAGCAAGATAGAAATTTCTATGCAGTACAACATCTGATTTGTCATAGGAGCACATTAAGCTCTGAATTGGCAATTTAGAAAACAATTATTATTTTAAAAATGAATTAGATCATTCAGTGTGTTGTTCTTAATTGTTTGTTTTTATAATGGTAGTTGTAGTTGTCAGTGACTTTGCTATAATTTGTGAAAAAGAGATCCCTTCTTCACCTTTATCTGGTGACTTAGGAGGCATTTAAACAGCCACTTTTGACACTTTTCAGAATAAGAGCAAAAAGAAAGACCAGTAGGTTTCAATAATCTCTTTTGAGGTCATTAACTTTACTATTTTTAAGTTAAATGTGTTGCTAGGGGAGGAATTTCTGGGAGATCAGGTCCAAAAATGTCTCTGACCCACTGCAAGAATGTCAAAGGCATTAACTTACGCAGAATGACTACTGGTACTGCAGCTGCACGCAGAAATGGGTGTTAAAGTATTATGGAGGTAGGTGAAGGGAACAGCAGACTGGGCAACTATATGTATAACATTTATCAGTAGAGCAACCATATTCAGATGGCCTCAAATACTCAACAGTTTGAAGGCATCTATCACTTAGACTTGGAAAACTTTGGCCCATGCCAAACTTTGGCATCCTTCTTAAAATGCCAGAAACTGCTAGGTGAGCTGCTTAAAATGGCTTAGCACAGCAGAGTGTTAAAAACTGTTTTAAATGGGTAAACTCATTAACATCATGTGGTGGTTGTCACAATAACTTGTGACAAGTCAGGGGCTTCCTAATCCCAGCTGGTGATCTATTTATCTTAAATAAATAAAATAAAAAATAAAAATCACTCTAGTCTTCAAAAAGGGCAAGGAGGACCCAGGGAACTGTAAGCCAGCCAGCTCTATACCTGAAAATGTGCTGTATAATGTAAAATGTGATGTATAATGTGAAATGCGCTGTATAATCTGCATGTCTCATAAGGACTGGGATATAAGGGAAAACTCAAGAAAAATAACTGAAAGAGAAACTAAATAAATTATTTGTATCAGTGTTTGCTCTAAATGAAATTGTGTAGATTTCGGAATTATAGTGCTGACTGGGAGACAAGAAGAAAGGGGCTTCAGTTAAAAGAATCATAAACCAATAGCAAAAATTGGCAGGACTAGAAATTAGCAGGACTAACTTGTATTCAGTCAGTGTTCTGAGGGAACTGAAGAATGAAATAGCGGGATTTCTAACAGCAGCATGCAGTTTTTCAGTTTTGAAGTACTAAAAGTTGTGTGATGCCAAAACCTAGTTTTGCTAGGAACTTGACTAGGCAATTAATATAAACTGTAATAAAATAGAAATTCTGTGACACTTGAATTGCATAATTTTTCATGTTTATAATATTGATAATTAAAATAATTTCCTGCTATTCTTTTTGATTCTGCAAACATAATCAATTTGGTCATTGGTTGAGTATGGCTGAATAACTGTCCAAAAACCCAGAGGCAGATGACATGAAAAAAACTTAACCTAATAGTGCAAAGTATTCAGAGTAGTAAGGATTAGGGCTGCTTGGGGAGTAGTGAGGAAAGGCCTTGTGAGATTTAATAACTGTGCCGTAAGATGACAGATGGTATTCAGCATAGGTAAAAATGAAGTGATGCAAGAATCCTATGTTGTCATAGAAAAAGAGAGGCTATGAGCAAGCTAGTAGCACTCAGGAGAGAGACATGCAATTCCATGATAAAGTCAACTGGTTGCTAGGTAGCAGATCAAAAAGCAAATGAAATTAGGAATTATTAGAAAGGGAATAGAGAACAAAATATAATTATGACAGTGCCTAAATTCATAGTTCACCCATAAGTTGAGTATCATGTGCATTTCTTCTCCTGTCATCTCGAAATAGTTATATTAAAGCTGGAAAAGGTTCAGAAAAGAGTAGTGAGGGTGATGGAATTGATTCTCTGTAGGGCACAGCTAAGTACACTGGATCTCTTCAAGAAAGAAGTTCTGGGAATAAGTCATGGAAAGTGGAGAGAGGACAGAGAGGAGGAGTATAAAATGAATTAGGGACTAGCAATAGAATCTAGCAGTGATCCTATTGAAAACAGAATATGCACTTCACACCAACAAACCACAGCGGGACAAGCAGCAGGTGATTAGAAAGTATAGTATGAAGGTAGAGGGAAATACTATTTATGCTTAGTCTCTCATTTGTAACTTGTGGCTTCTCTTAGTTTTAATACATGACCAAGTGTTGAAATTATAAAATTAGTTCTGTTTTGTTTTGTCCTGGTTTTCAAAGATGAAACGGAACGTGATGAAAATGAATATTCATGCTATTTCAGATACATTCTGAAAACTTTTGTCTGATGCATCCATCTGTTAATACTCTGACTTTTTCATTGTTGTTGAGCAAATTTTTTTCAAGTCTCTGCTAGTCATGACAATTTTCAGAAGTGAACTGTGATATGAAAACATAGGAACACTTTTGTAGGTCTACAGCGCTTTCAGATTTCTCAGATGGAAAAATGTTTCTAAAGCATTAGATAATACACAACTTTGTAAAACTGTGTCATGGCTATAGGATTTTTTCCCCTTGCAAGGAAATTTGTTTCTTAGTAGACTGAACTCCCTCTTTTTTTTTTTAAAGTGAGAGGGATCTCTTAATTATGCTTAATTATCCTTTATTAAGATATGCATGTGATTTGTATGTCTGTTTAGGCTGAATAGGTGGGCTGAAGCCAATTGTATGAGCTTGAACAAGACCAAATGCCAAGTCCTGCATTTCAGTTACAAAAACCCCACGCATCACTGCAAGCTTGGGGTGGAGTAGCTGGCAAGCTGCAGGGAGGAAAAGGATCTAGGGGAGATTAGGGTTGGATATTTGGAAAAATTTCTTCTCAGTGGCGAGTTATTAGAACAGGCTGCCCAGGGAGGGAACAGAGCCACTATCACTGGAGGGTCTCAAGAAAAAGGTAGATGATGCACTGAGTGACTTGAGCGATGGTTGGAGATTGGACTAGGTGATCTTAGTGGTCTTTCCAACCTTTTTTTTTTTTTTTTTTTTTTTTTTTTTACAAATCATAGAATCATGAGGTAAATACAATATAATATACACAATGTAAATACAATAAATATATATATGATATATATATTATATATATATAATATGTGTAATATATGAATTTTTTAATATATATATATAAGTTTCATTTTTAGTAATTGTTCTTTTGGTGCTTGTTCTGTGCTGGCAGTTTGAGAAACTGTTATTCAGTAGCACTAATATTCTAAAGACTTTCTGTAATGGAAGCTGATAGGTGTTTTATAAGAGCAAAACTGTTTTTATTAAAGATTTGTTTTTTTATACAGATAGCCATTTGGAAGAATTTCCCACTCTCCTTCACTGTGCAGCCAGATTTGGATTAAAGAACCTCACAGCAGTTCTGCTCAAGCATCCTGAGGCCACAAGGGCTTGTAAAATAACCAATATAGATGGAGATGTTCCAGCAAGTATAGCTGAGAAACATGGACACAAGAAAATAAGAGAATTAATCAAAGAATTGTCGGTAGGTTCATGTGCTTTTTCTTTTGCTATCCATAGCCAGATAACAATGAAGTTTCCATTACTGAAATTGCCTAATACTTCTTTTGTAAAGCCTTGCACGTTGTTGTCCTCCTACTGTAAAATACTATATTCTTTCTGCCTCAGGAAGAGGGATCAAGATTGGGTACAGCCACTTTTTCTGCACTGTTGTAATGAAGAGTTTCTATGCTGCTTGAATTTTAGGCGCTAAATGGAAGGAGAACAGTAGATCAGCAGATCAGAAGTACCTGATGTGGCCTGAAAGCATAGTTAGGTCTTTGTTTCCAGCACCATGTGATTGTTATATTGTGAATAGCCTAGCCCAATCATGTAGATTAGTAAAATACAGATATCTACTTCAAAATAACTTTCTACTTTCAGAATCTTCTCTTCAAAGTCTGTTGCGACCATTTGCCTTTGAACATGGAGTGATTAAGCCAGAAGTTTTAGTTGTCTATTAGCCAGTCATCTTGGATAGACATAGAACTAAAGATGAATTTGAAGAAATATACAATAATAGATGTGTAGATTATATAGGGGAGAATTTCTAACACACCTGGTGAGGAAAGTGCAAGAAACCTTTAAGTGAGTTAAGCTAGAAAAAGATATAGTAAAGAATGGAAACACTGGCTGACTGAGATTAACTATTATATCTGTAGAACAAGGACATGGGAATTGATCAAGTTTTGTTTGTTTGTTTTTAACTTGATGCAGTTGTCATCTAATGTAAAGGTAAAAGAGAAACACTGCAGAAAAGTTTTCTGTAGTCAGTGTTGAACTGTGAAGGTGACTTTAGCAGTGTATTATGATCTGATCCTCTTAAAATTGGTTCAAGGGGAAGAAAATTGCAGCCTGTAGTGCCTGAGAGTAAGACATTTGGCAATGGCCAAGGTGCTGAATGAGAATGTGCTGTTTCCCCTTTTGTTGTTATTAAACATCTGTTGATACAGACTTTTAAATAAAACTGGGGGAGGGAAAATATCTTCTAAGCAGGAAGTTCATACCTGATGGAGAATGTGATGTGGCCTCTTCTCTGAGGTGACGGGGTGTATTTCATTACATTTAGTGATACAGAGGTGATGCCTTTATCTCAGGTTTTGATGCAATATTTAAGATCAAAATTAACTGAAGAATATTGGTCCTCATTACCATCTGGCATAAAGCTGTCCATGAAGCCATACAAAGGTTGTTTTCCTGGATTAAAGTGTTAGTGAAACTCTACTGCTGTTATAAGAATGTGTAGTCTGGGTAGGATATGTGGTATACTTCACGTTTTTATCTGATTCGAATACCATGGCTCGCTAATGCAACCAAGTAAAAACTGGAGCATGCTTCAAGTCTGCTAAATGTGTAATGTGGCATTTTAGAAATGTTAGCTCCAACCTCAGAAGAAAAGTGGGTTATTTGTGTCCCCTGTAATAGTGCACTTAAGAACAAAAACACTTACTGTACTTCTGTAATTGATGGGAATGTGGAGAAGAAATACTTGCACGGCTCTGAGCCAAGCAAATTTTAGTTTAATCATAATCTAGGGACTTCCTGTTACAGTTGCAGTATAGAAATTGCTCATTATTACAACAGAAGTACCTTTGTACTTTGCATACCTCTCACTGTTTTAAAATTGTTACCTGTGTTATGCCATTCCTTTTAAGAATAGTTGCAAGATATTCACAATAATTCATTACTTCTATCTCAAAGAGCAATAGGGTTCCAGAAAAACGAATGTATTAAATATATGTTCAGTTTGTCTAAAAACCTGAGAAGTGCCTTTCATTTGCCTTTGGAGGAGTCAGAATTTCTTGAGATGCATGGTTAGAGAGAGAAGGCAGGAAAAGGCGAAGGGGCTCCTATTTATACCTTCAAATCCAGAGCTTTATCAGGCTGGCCTCTTTGGTGTATGCTCAACACACCTGTGTTTGGAGCTTTCTGGTGATGGAGCTTTGCTTGTTACACCCTTCATGCCTAGCAGGTGTATTGCAAAGGTGCTGATGGTTCTGTTGGCCGAGGAGACTTGTAGGACCTAACTTGCATGCTTATTTGTCTGTGGTACAAGTTCCCTGTGTTCGTTTAAAAATCTCTTTTCTGGAGATGGATGCTGACAATGCTGTGGGGAGTATTACAATCACAGCAAGCAGATCTGGCATGATCAGCTGGCATGCTAAAAGCTGATCTTCTGGTGTAAGCACAAAGCACAAGGGAGGGATCACATAGTGCATGTAGCATGCTTCTGTTGATATAGCTGCGTGAGAGAGTCAGGAAGAGATTTTCCTCTTCTAGAAAAGTGTTAGATTCAGGAACGTTTGATGCTGAAACATCGCACCATTTAATAGCCTGTATAAATGGTGCTCCCCAAAGCAGTAGTGTCTGCCTTGTCTCTTGGAATTCTGCTTTTCAAAAGCTCCTTGAAAATGTCTCCCATGCATCAAGGGAACATTGCATGAATCAGTCCATTTGTGTTAAAGGTACTAAGTTGATAGAGCAGTCTCTACAAGAGAATCTGCTTCATGGGGATTGTGATAAGGCTCTGTCTCAAATATATAAGTAATTTGTTAAACAAACCATATTTTTCTTGTATTTTAGTGCAAAACTACTTAAATGGGCACTCATTTCCAATACTAACACGTGTTTCATTTGAGCTTCAATTAAGTTCAGTTACTTCTTCTGTGGCATAAAACAGGAATACTGCTTAACGTTCTGTGATAATGTTCTGAATTGTCACTTTGTCTTGTGATATCATTCCTCTGTAGAACCAAGGGCTTGAATGTTTTCTATTATTGCTTTTAGCTTGAACTGTTTGAATCAAGTGTGTGAATTTAAAACTAGTAAGAGGAGTAAGTAACTAGAAATACTGACAGGAGTCCCTGTCTCAGAATCTGAAGAGGAGAAAAGATGAACCTTTTAAGCCATTGCTTCAGCTAACAGCTCAAGTTTCTCTAAAAATGGCTTGGTCATTTTGATGCTTGCTTGCCTACATAAAAGTTCTGTTTACAGAAAATATAGAAAAGAAATTCTTATCCAGAACACAAAGGAAAACTTCAAAGAGTACATGAGAGCAAATTTTTGAGCATTAGGTGACTAATAAGGGAAGTATATACAATCTGTGACCTGACTATTTAGAACTGGAGGTTGTACTGATAGCCACTCTAGGCATGTAAGGTTTGGAGTGGACATCATTCTTTATTCTGGCACATGGGGATGCTAATTTCTCCTTTCCTTTATTGTGCTACTGACTGGGTCATTCAGGAAGATTACTGTGTGCCACTTGTAGCATGTCACCATTTCTAAGAAAAACACAATTCAGAAAGTGGTTTATTGGATGCTAATGCAGATAATTTCTGATTGTTGGCTATGGCCTTTAAAGAAGTTTCCTAGTGGTAAAATAAATGTCATTTAATATAAAAATTGTAATAATTGTTTCGTGTTGCACTATGCAGTCAAGACAGCACAACTTGAATTTGATTTTTAATATATCTTTTGGCATTTCTGGAATTGGCTGTTTAAAATTTGAGGCAGAAAATAGAGATTTGCTTTTTTAATCAAGACCTGTGGCCAACCCTGTGACAATGCATATCAGAACAGTGGGTGGGTGGAAACATTCCCTCTGCTACCACCAAAACCTTGTCTGAATTTCCTAATATTTTTCTGTCTGCCTGCTTCAGGTGTCTCTCTTAGGCAGCTACTGAAAAAATAATAAATATTTAATCCTGCACATTTTAATGAAATTTCTGTGGATTCGGGTAGACTGGAACAAGTTAGGCCTTTTGGTGAGAAGTCCGTTTTCTTATCCAGAAGAGAGAGTCGCATTAAATCTTTTTTAGCTGTTGAAGGACTTTCTGCAAAGTCTAGCTTTGTAGTTATTGGGTTTTCTGTTTTCAGCAGTTCTCTCTGTAAGACAGAAGAGGATAATCGTACAAGGAGCATAATTTTCATTC
The DNA here is from genome assembly GCF_019238085.1 of Lagopus leucura. Lineage (NCBI taxonomy): Eukaryota > Metazoa > Chordata > Aves > Galliformes > Phasianidae > Lagopus > Lagopus leucura. The sequence continues at coordinate 40,252,429 of NW_024962264.1, forward strand.
AGAGCTTATTTAGTGGAAGACATGTTAGATAAATGTTGGGGATGAAATTGTTTCTGCAATAGCAAGCTGTATTTTTACAAATATTTGGGATCTTAAAGGATGGGTAACTCTGTAGGCTGACATAATTCATCATTGTATGCTTCTCTCCTCATATCCATGTCTTATTTTGAAGTCATTGTTGAATCAGCATCCAGAATTTCTTCAATTTTTTTTTAAATAGGAAATAATCTACAAAAAACCAACGTACTGTGGAATTTGAGGGCTTTTTCTTTTTCTTTTGCTTTTTATGCAAAACGAATATATCCTGGCTTTTTAGCTACCATCTTCAAAGGCCAGTGAATCTTTAGATGGTAGGAATCCATTTAGCAAGAGTTCACATGGTTTGATAGAGAGTTCTAGAAGCTCATGAAATATAATTTTTTTCAAATACAAATTGTGTTGTGTGGTGTGTGTTGTGTGTGTTGTGTTATATGTGTATTATTCTTACAGCAGTGTTTGGCTTTCTCTTTTTTATAAAAGGCTGTATGAAAAGGTAGAGCTCCCTACCATGAAAATATTAAGTGTTCAAATCTGATTGCAGTCTCTTCCTAAGCTATTAATTTTCTGCTGGATAAGGACCACGTGTAGCAAGATGATGTTATATACATATTAAATAAACTTAAATGAAATTAACTTGATTGCTCTCAATATTTGCTTAATTCCTTTAAATACTACTGTAGTGTTGCACTTGTCCCATTGCTTGTTGCTCTTAGGTAGCTGGGAGAATTTTTTGAGAGAGAAGTTTAATCTGGTTTTTAAAATTTGAGCTAATCCACTAGTGATTCCTCCAGAAGGGCTGCTGGGATAATATTCTTTCAGCAGTATTTTAGTGCTTAGAAATGTTGGCTGTATGCATCCTTTAGTATGCTGGAAGTTACTTAACTGAATTGAAGAGCTGAACACTGTTCTCTTTTTTGTACTTATTGGTGAGTAGAATTCACAAACCCTTGGCAATGAAATCAAATTCCTAGGCTTCTTGAGGAATCTGAGCAGAAAAACCTGTGAACTTTGGTCAACTGACAGGCATACATCATCCTATAATTTCATTTAGATGTTTGTTCATAGACACCTTTTTATTTTTTTCTAAAATTCTTTGTAGAGAGGCTTTGCATTGTCAGTGCTTGGATTCTTGTAGGATTTGGTTGGGGGTGGTGTTTATTTTTATTTTACTGTCCATCAATACTTCCTCCTCTCCTCTTTACATGTTCTCAGGGGGACTCACTCTCTGTTGTAATAAAAACTTGCTGAAACTCACTGCCTTCTAGGATTACAGTCAACAACTTATGTTTAATGAAGAGATGAAGGTTCTGACTGAGCACAGAGTTTTGCTTTGAGGAGAAAAGACTAGATTTCTCTTTTTTAAAAACTATTAGACATTAAACACATTCTTAAAGTTTTTGACTTTTATTCAAATCAGATACTTGTGCCTTAAAAATAGTTAAATCTTCTGTCATAACAAAAAAATTACTGTGTACTTGGAAACCTTTTGTATGAGATGTATGAGAAGAGATTGAAATTTTTAATTTAAAATGGACAAGGATAGTTTTCTTAAAGAATTGTTTGGTATTTTGTCTAGTCTTCTGATATTCTCCTGCTATTGTAATTCTGTGATTCAAAAAGCTTTTACAGTTTTTAAGGAAACTTGAATGCTAATGGAAACTCAGGCAATATGGTTGTGAATTGGATTGCTGGAGTCCTGCCGACTGATTTGTGGCAAAGCAGCATCAGCAAAGATGTTTAGAAAGGGAACTTTGTGGGTTTTGGTGTGGGTTTTTTTTTTTCTGCTTGTTGGCTTTGGTTTCTCAGAAAACAGTCATCGCAGTCAGTCATCTGCATTATTACACTCTTTGTCTGAACACGTGAAAAAGTTTTGGATAAACTGTTTATGTTAATGAAAAATACAAATGCAGTGCTTTACAGAAAAATGAGGAAACGAAACTGACCATGTTGTCATAAAAATCAGTGCCATGTTATGCCAAATCTGTCCTATCTTTAAAGAAGTGTGGAAATAAGTATGTTTAGGCAGATATAGACTGTGCACTAGCCTGAGGAGTTGTTAGAAAGTATATGGCAAAGATACACAGAATAATAACTTTTTTCAAAGTAAATTAGCTGCTTTTTTTTAACCTCTGTCATAAGTGTACAAGCAATTTTGACATGAAATCCAATTAGCTGCAAGATGTGATTTCTCTATTCAGTTAAGTTACTACTGATGCCAAAAACATAAGAAAGATTCAACTGGCTACCCATTTTTGTGGATGTTGGAAACTTTAAGTCACTATATGTAATGTTTTATTTTCATCAGATGACTATGAATCCTCCAGACAAGCTGCAAACCAGTTGCAGGAGGCTAAAGCAGAGTAGCTTCCTGGGAAGAAGCTACTCCACAGTTGTCTGTTAGAACAACTGCTCCTGGTTCCTTTCTATCAATTTCCGTAATCTGTGCCGTTCTAATAACTGTTAGTAGGTGAGCAGGTTGCTTTTCTATTTCTTCCTTGTGTACAGATATCTCAGACGCACTGATAACACAAAGGAAAAATTTAAATGATTCAAAAACTCATGTGCTAATTCCAGGTTTACTGCACAAGGGAGAAGTACTGATGCATTCCATTGTAAAGACAGAAGTTAGTTTTGGGTATTTCCTCTGTTGGATGAAACGTTTGGCAGGTATATGTATAGCTGTCAAAAAGCAGATGTACTTCAAAATAGTATCTGATCTCAGTGAGACTATCTGGAATATGCCCTTTGGCTGCCACCCAGTGATCTGCAAAGGAATCAGATATCTGTCTCATCTTAAAAGTTGGTGAGTACAAAGAAAGCACCATATCAAAATCAACTTTCGCCAGCCCCTCAGAAGGGAAAGAGCAGTAACAAAAAACACGCAACAAAACTATTTAAAGAAGGATTTTAGCTTAATGAGGGAAAATGAAGGAAAATGAGAAGAGGAAGGGAGCTGTTAGTTATTGTGGTAAGGTAGTCTCTTATCCAGAGACACCTAATTTTTGAATGACTTTAAGAGGTCTGAAAGGAGAGGTTTGATCTCAAAACCCAAAGGAAAACTAGGGGGAAAAGCAAGAATTAATGAATAAGATTAGGTAAGACTTGCTATACCTTCAGCAGTATGAAGCTTCAGAGCTCTGCACAGCTCTAACAGTGACTTACTAGACTTCCCTGCAGCTGTAATTTATTGCTTAATTAGAAAAATTGTCTTAAGGCTCTACATCAATAGAATGACCACTGGGGAAAGGCATTTCTCAAAGTTACCAAACCCATTATATGAAACTGCTTTAAAAAATCCATTTGTACACTGCATACCATTAGTTCTGCTTAATACAGCTGTGAACAGTCTCCATCTGTAATTCTGAGAATCCAGCACAGAAGGCACAATCTTTGTTTTACCACCTTCTCTTCCCACCCACATATATTATTCTACAATAAATGATTCAGTATTTCATGCCCAAGACTCTAGGGTACCTGGCAGTATCATTTTGCTTTTCTTGTATTTGGTGCAAAACTTAAAAATGGTTCCCATACACTGTCTAACTCAGAAAGGAATATGTGTCTCTTGCTATATATGTTCACTTTCATGAAGAAAGCCAATATGCTAATAGATTGCTTTATAATACATCGATTTGCAGTCTGTAATTTGTATTATAATGCTGTCTGTAACAGGCATAGGCAGCCATCCTCAACCTCACAAGCTGTATGCCAAAGTCCTTGTGAGTATAGTAGCAGCAGTGTATGTATGTCAGAAGTTTGGGAGTTTTTCTTAGGCAGCAGAAGTTAATGGTTCCCTCTTCCGATGAGTGTGAGGCATGGAACAGGATCTCGGTGTGCTCTGATGAGTCACACTGACTTGATTTTACTTGGCTCTGAGATTTTGTATTATTTAGCTGTTCCTCTGTGGTCATAAGGGTGATCTGGGAGCTATTCTTCTAATATTAGTGAACAGCTTAAGAATTGTGGTTGGCCACCTGTGGCCTTCAGGATTCCAACTGAGTACATCTGCTGTTAATAAATAACACTTTCAGAGGGCTGAAAGAATGAAAGTAGGCAGGAAAGTCTCCTTCCGTGTAGAAGATGCTAGCAATTTCCTAGGTTACCTAAGAAAAAATACAGAAATCACTATCATGAAAGTAACTGAAGTGTAATTCCTCACATGATCGCTTAATAAAAGACCTTTTTTAATGAGATATATAAGGACTGCAGTAAACTGTGACAAGTTTGCCCAAGGGATACCTATCATCAGTGACAACATAATCAGTAAACTGTATAGCTATATTTTAACGGACGTATTTGCTCCTCTTTTCACAAAAATAGGCAGATGTAGATGGAGGCCTGTGCTAGCCATGCAGGCAGAGAACAAGAAAAACCTCCTAGACAGTCAAAAACAATCATTTCAGGACTCTGAAAGCAAAAGTGATAGAGCTTATCAGTGAGAACTTCTCACCTCACTTATTTTTCCAGATTATTAAATAGAGAATAGCTTGTTATTTTGTTTTTTCTTGCTTTCTGGTGCAGCTATTAAGTGCACCCATGTAATGTAAAATGAAAGATATTTCTTACCTTTTTTTTTTTTTGTTTGTTTTGGTAAATTAAATGACTGAGAAGCAAAAAATGACGAGCAAACTTAAACAGTTCATTGAACTGCATTGTTTTGCTGTGGTGGCTCATGAAATATGATGTGTTTAGTTAGAACTTTCAGCATTCTGAAAAACAGACTTTGTTCAGCTTTTTGACTGTGAATCATTACTGAAGAACAAATAATGCACAGTGCTGGGAGCAAAGTGCAGGACATTTTTCAGGCAATACCTAGCTATGAGGAGTAGTTAGACTTGTGAGAGGTGAAATTCTTCAGAAAAGTGATAAACAACTGAATGGGGTTTTAACTCTGCATCTGCAAGTAGTGGAAGCCAACAAAAAGAGCAGATGGTGGAAGTGCATGATTTAAAGGCTTAAGCAACCTTGAGAAAATGCAGAACCTCTGAGCTACTTTTGAACAAAGACATCCATTCCACAGAGCAGAAATAGCATATCCATGATGCAAATGAACAAAACCAAATCTTCATCAGAGCTGAAGTTTTAACCCGCCTTCCAGAACACAGTAGAAAAAAGGTAAAGCAGAGAACAGAAGACTATACAAGAATTTGGAATAGAGATTTTTTTTTTTTTTTTTTTTTGTGGAATAATTTCTGATCTAACTACTTAAACTAGTAACTGGGGATCACCAGGAGTGAAAAATACGCATTGCACAAAGTATGCTGATCTAAGTAGAGATGAGATTATGATGTTCTGAGGTACTGTGAATGTGAGCATCAAATTAAGTTATATTTAGAGTGTGGCACCCTACTCACATAAGCATATAGTCAACTTTTGGTGTTTCTGGCTGAAGAAGCAACACGGCCACGAGTAGAAAATATATGCCATTATACCAAGTAAATGAAGATTTAATGGGATTTCAAACAGTTTAAAAGATTAACATGCTTTTAAAAAGGCATGTATTAAATGAAGTGGATCATAAAATACTTTTCTCTTGTTGTCTGAAAAGGTCTGTTATGACTCGAGAGAAGGCTAGCTACAGATGACTACTGGTTATAAAGAGCTAATTCAAAATACATATGTACTGATTTTGGTTAAAGTGAACTTTGTGCACTGTTGCAAAAAATGGTTTCAAAGATTTTGAGGGAAGTAATAATACTTTCTAGTAATAATGCTATCGTAATAATACTATAATACTAGTAGCAATAGTACAAAACATCAGAGGTTGCATATTCTCAGTTATTACTACTATGAGAAGATTATCTGCTATAAAGATGGGACTTCTAGTGTTATATTTAACAGGACGAGGCTGGAAACTTCTAAACTATTTTGGGTGAATAAATTACAAAATATGTAAAAGGATAGGAATGCATTTAAAAACAGAAAAATCTATGGTGGGGGAGGCAGGAATATTTATGTGTGCAAGAGTGAAATGCCTTGCAGTTAGATACAGATTTAAGAAATTGAATGCTGCTATTCATAATTTTAATTAGTAAAAAGTCAGTGAAAAATTTGTTTAAAAGCAGCTATAGACTAACACAGCTGTAGACTTGTGTTAAATCCTGTAAATTAGCAGAATAATGCAAATCATAGAATGTCACATCTGTAACAAAAAAAAAAGTAAATGTAATGACTAGAGCAATAGGGAGTGGATAGAACTCAACGTGAATTTGGGATCTTTTAACTATATAAATGTTTTTGCAGAGTTTAGTGGACTATTTTGCATTCTAACAGGAAATTACCATGAAAAGCTGAGGTATCTACTGCAGGATCTGCACCATCCAGTAGAAAAGGAGTATTGATACCTGACAGCGATGACTTTACTTTATAAACTTGCATACTTTACAAGACTTGAAGATTTTATGGCATATACAGAGAATGACATGGAACGGGTGAATGCTACTAGTTTGTTAACAAAGTGATTATAAGAAGTTTAACTGCTAAGAATTTGTGAGTCATTTATGATACTCAGAATTGTAATTTGACCTTTCTTTTGGATTTCTCTAGTTAACAGAGATTTCCATTTCAAATACTTAATAGTTAGGAAATGTTATGTTAATTATAATTTGGTTAGCTGTGAAATGCTAATTGAGTACTGCTAAGTTTGTTTAGATAATAGCTGTAGGTTAATTTGCAGATAGCTTCTGATTGGAGGAAGTTATGCATTACACTGGTACACAACTTATTATAATGCTGCTTTAGCTGCTGTTGATTCTATCAGCACTACATTAAGCTTATCGCATGTTAGTATTTAGGACAGGCACATGGTTGAGAATTGTTGAGTGGTTTGTGGAGTAAATCCTTCCGTGGTTACTGAATTCTTTAATTTTTGGTCCCAGCATAGAGAGGAAAATTATATGAACATCCTTATCTCTGAATAAGTGTCAGTAGTGAGACTTGGCAAAACAGTTTTCGTCTTTGGCTTATAAAATACGCAGTTCTGTGTTCCTAGCAAATATTTTGTAATTTAAAGCTGATTTTGATTATATGTTTTAAGCATTGCTTTAGATGTAGTATGTGTGTATCAGAGTACATGGTGACCTTTGCTAGAGCCTAGACAAAACATCATGTTTTAACATGTGTTGTTATAAATAAAAACTAGAATTCTATGAAATTGCAGAAAAACTGTCAATATTTGACCTATATATATAAACAGTTAATTACTGAACTGTATTCTTAATTTTTGCTCCAGCCTGAAGATGTCTTAAACATTTTATGTAGAGTATGCTTGCTATTTTTCAAAAGCAAAGGTTGAAGTTTACTTAGTGAATGCATGTATTACAGGATTAGACCCCTTCTGTCTCCATCACACTGGATGAGCTGCAAAAATGACTAGAAGTCTAAATTGAGTGATGTTACAATCATTGCCTCTGACCTTTAGCCTTGCATTATGCATCTGAGTAGGGGCAAGGGATGAAGGCAAACTATTTGAGTTAAGAATTTTACGTGTTACACATAATTCCACGTCTTTGTTGAGAATACCTAACAAAAGGAATGATGTCAGAGCATCATTTATTTATTAAAAAAAAAAAATCACAAACGTTTATAAACAAACCATTTATAAGAAATGGACCTAAGGAATCTCAGTCCTTTTGGTACTTGTAAACTTCTGAGGCTAGATCTAGCTTTTGCTATGCTCATCGCTGTTAGAAGCAGACCACAGCCACGTGTAGGCAACATGCCTGACCCAGCATTATATTAGATTTAGTTTGTGATTTTGATCCATTTGTAATTATAATCCCATTTTTCTGATGTGGCCCTGATTAGGGATGAGATGCAATTACATTATGTTTTTCTTCTATTGCCACCAGAGTTGTGATTGCTTTAATACCATAAATAAGGAGCCTAGTTCTACTCAAAGAACAATCCCAAAAATCATAACAGTGACGTGCAGCTACCAATAGCTACCAGTACTGTTTGCAGGAGCATAGGATTGTGTCTCTTCTGTAATAGTGAATTCTCTTTCTCTTATTCATATGTGATATGTGATTAGGAGATGTTGCTGAGTATGTTCAATGTCATGGCAGATGGCCTGTGTTTGGTTTCTAGAATAGCTTTGAGTTCTGGGAGAAAACTTTTGTTGTATCTCTCTGTTCTGCTCAAATTTACTTTTAATAGTGTGGGAATGTGATATTTGAGATCCTGGTATATATCCATGAGAAAAAGCTACATACTTTCCCAAAACTAGCTCTGGAAAATGTTCATTTTGTCTTTGTCAACCCTGTTCTTTTTAGTCTTTTTAGTATTACTTCATTTCCATGCACAGGAAGATGGCCAAGCACAAACAAATTGTAAATGTGTCAATTGTCTTTAAACCAGCCTCCCTCTTGGCTCAGTCTTGTACTTTGCTTTGCACTCTGGTTCTTACAGAACTTAATCAGGATTCAGCAGCAGAGGTATGGAGCCCCCGAAGCCTTGTAGATTTCATGAACATCACTAGGTCCTCAGAAAGGAAAAGAATGAATTAGAAAAATCCTTCAATCTTTCTTTTCCTAACCTTTTCATACAAAAAGTTCTGGAGTGATGAGCGAGAGTGCTAACAGAAAGCCAACTGTATCCTGGAGTGCTTGGGGAGGGGTGGCTGGAAAGCTGCCTAACAGAAAGGGATCTTGGTGTTCTGATGGACAGTCGGCTGAATATGAGCCAGCAGTGCCCAGGTGGCCAAGAAGGCCAATGGCATCCTGGCTTGTATCAGGACTAGGGAAGTAATCCTGCCCCTGTATTTGCCACTTATGAGGCCTCACCTTGAGTACTGTGTTCAGTCTTGGGCACCTCAATACAAAAAGGACACTGAGGTGCTGGAGCAGGTCCAAAAAAGGACAACAAAGCTTGTGAAGGGCTTGGAGAATATTGCCTACAAGGAGTACCTGAAGGAGCTGGGACTGTTTGGTCAGGAGAAGAGGAGACTGAAGGGAGACCTTATTGCTCTCTTCAAATACCTGAAAGGTGATTGCAGTGAGAGCTGGGTTGGTTTCTTCTCACTGGGGAAATGGCCTCTAGTTGTGCCACGGGAGATTTAGGTTGGCTATCAGGGCTAGGCAGAAATCAACAGAAAGAGTAAAATCGGTGCAGAAATCTAATACTTTTTATTAGTAATTTCTAAGATATCTATTAGTCTTTCTTCACAGAAATTACGTTGTATTTGTAAAACAGGGTTGGTAATTTCACCATTTTGGGTTTTTTTTTGTGTTCCTCATGCTAATGTTTCTAATGCTTTAGAATAAATTTGCTAATGAAATTGAGATGAGTTTGTGGGTACATTCCCAATTCTTTACAGATCTGACAAGTGACAGTGTGGCAAATAGCTCTTGACACAAGTTTACATCCTCTGACCTGAATAGGTGCTTCTAACCCAAGGAATCCAGTAGGTAAAAAAAAAAAAAAATCAACTCCCTAGGTGAATGCAAATTTATAAAAGATAATTCTGAATTTTGTAAGTTGTTTGTTTCTTTTCCTGTTTGTATCTTGGGGAATTTGATTCCAGTCTCTATATGTATTTGAGTATGTCAGTGCCCCAAAGAATCTAGGGAGATGAAAAGTGTGCTAAGGTTAGAAAAAACAAGTAATTAGCAAAAGCACTAAGTTATATATAAACTCTAAATTATATTATTAATCTAATCTGGCATAATTTTTCCTTTAAAAGAATTTTTTTTTTGTACTTTATTCTTGATTTCTTATGTAAGCAAAGGTATCTGGCTAATGCTTACTCAGATGTTGCAACTTGATCAGATCTGACTTGCACTCCAGTTTCTACAGGGGCAGTGCTTTGAAAATTTGCCATCTTTGATTTGAGTGGTTTTCTGTAAATGCTTTTTGTTAGAGGCACTTTAAACTTTGGAACAAAGCTGTTGCTGAATGCATGTAATACCTTTCAGCACATGTAGCTTTAACAGCTGTTGAATTTGGCTTTCGTAGCCTGTTCATTATTCATCTTTACAGATAAGGTCTTTGTGTGATAGCACGAAATCAGAATTTCTGAGATGTGCAAGAAGACATCAGTTCTAAATGTGCAATTTTGAAAGCCAGAGAGCTTGCAAGTACCAGAAATAAATTGACCTGTAGTCATTATTTTAATTTAGGGGACTGTTTCGAAGGGTCTGGGTATTACTCTGGAGAAAGTCACAAACCTCCAAACAAGGCAGACAATATATGACATTTTATACCTGTCTTCCATTTAGCTATAAAGCCTTAAGTGGCTGATGATCCACTTAGTTCCTTCACTTACAGAATAAGTTAATGATGACTCATCTAAAATGATATGTTTTCAGACCAATTAGCAGTTGTGATTTATACAGTATTTCTCAACCGTTAAAATCTAAATTTGCAAATGTTATTAGAAGCTATTTCAAGAAAAAGCAATGCAGAGTTGTTATGTTAGTATAAGTGAATCATGTTTTTGCTAGAAGTGGTTGGTTTTTATATTGTAAGGCATCGTAAAAACGTTCATTTTTAATCCTTTTTTTTATCTGTTCAGTTTATAAACTTGTTCACAGTGATTACTCTTTTGGTTATGACTTTTTTTTCTGTAGTTGTATCCCTCTATAAACATGTCACAGTTCAAGTGCTTTCACCGTTGTTTCACTCCTTACCTTGGTTAAAATTGTTTGTTTTTGCATTGATTGGGGAAGTACAACGCTCATTAAGAAGAATGCCTTTTTTCACACAGTAGTAAGAGGAAGGGTTAGAGAAGAGAGAGCTCGGGAAATTCTGTTGTATGTATATGTGTGGATTTTGTTTTATATATACATGGATATTTTGTCTAGTGCTACCTGAATTATTCTACTTGTATAATATGCACGTGTATTAATTATTTGTGAGGTGGATGTGTCAAGGAGGTCTATGTAATGTTCTCTCAGCCTTGTGTTAATTTTCTCTCAGCTAATAGGTTACTGACCAGTGATAGTAACCTCTGTCAAGGATACAGGAGTCATGTAACCTGCTATTTTAATTCCTCATAGAGAAATATTTTGTATCTACAAACAGAAGATACCTTTTTATTTTAAGGCTTGGGTCTCTGACTCCTCTTTCCCTTTGCAATTCCGTTTCTACCCCACCTGGGATTCAGAGTAAACGTAGAAGATGAAACCCACATAGACTATCCCTACATAGTTTCTAGGTCCAGAGGAAAAACTAGCAAGTGCGCTTCTTTGAAATGAGAAGTTATCTTGTCTGATATTATTTGTGCTGCTCATCAGCATACACAGAATAAAAGAAGAAACATTTGGAGCACAAAGGATTGTGCATAACTTTGAGTGGCATTTTCAGTGACAGCAGGCAAAAAACAGTGATGCTTTTGTCACACTTGGAGGATTATAAAGCAGTTGAGTTTTTGAATTCTAAATCAGAAACATAGGAATTTTGAACATCTTGATCCAGGCTGTAATGTAATTAGAGAGTATTGCAGGTTAAGGTGTTATTTCCGAAGAGAAAAGTAATTTCTTACTCATGCCAAGTTGACAAGATAAACCAATTTCATTAAAAAAAAAAAACAAAAAACACCAAGAAAATTACAGACACGACTACCAAATCCAAGATTTAAACAGTAGCTTGTTTTCCTGAGTATTCACAACAACAAAAAAAATCACCTTATTTCCAAAGATTTTTATTCCTTGTATACAGACTTGTGTTTCTTTTATCATGCTGGTCTTCTGAGTGAAATTGATTTTTTTTTCTGAATGATAATTAGCTGTTATACATACAGACTTTGCCATTTTGGTCCTGTGTCTTCACAACCTGAATCAGTCAATAAACACAGTATTCTCAGTCAAGTCATCACCTCCATTGCAGGTGAAAGTGGAAGATATACCTGTGTGTGTATTTCCTTTAAAAAGCTTAAGTGTTCACATGACAAAGGAGAAAATAAGTTCTCTAAGTGCTTTAGATAAATCTGCCATATTAGAAGTCTTCAGGCAGGAAGAGATTATTTGGCAAGGTGTACCTGTATGTGCTTCCTGATCTTAGTCTTGTTGTAAGTCAATGGACTGGAGTGAACAACCAGAGATGAATAGAGGCAAAATGTTTCTGTGAACGTGTTTGCAGATCAAATGTGTTTTGAAAAAGACATGTGCAGATGGGTTCAGAGAGAAGAAAAGCTGCAAACTTTGAGTGGGAAGGACTGAAGGAGTAAAATCTATTTTGACGGAAGTAAAATTCACTTTGGACTTTAGAAAAAGTCCAGGTAGACTTTTGTGTTTGCTTAGTGTGCTGGGCCCAGGGCAATTCCTTTTCTTGCTTTTCCGTAATACAACCCTTTTAAGTGGTTTAAGGACCAATAGGAGGAGGTAGATACAGCTGTGTGTTACAGTAGTATTTCAGAAACAGTTTTAGTTAAGGGCTCAGTAAGAAAGTTGACAGCCATATTAAACTCAGTGACAACTAGGGTATGTTATCCATTTATTTGTGTTTAGATGATTCATCATATATTCTGTAATTGCGAAGTTGTTCTCTAGTAACAATGAATAACTAGATTTAGATGATGAGAAACAGCAGAAATTTTTGTAAACAGACCGAAAAAAAAAAAAAAAATAGCATGACAAAATATGAGAAGGAAACTCTTCAGAACAGTCTTTGTCCTGGAAGCTCTCTATGTCATCCCATGGAATCAACCTGACATGGCTCCTGCTTAATTATTGTGCTACCGTGGCCAATAAAATGTAGTCAGTAAATGAAGTAGTGAAAGACTTGTGGGTTTTTTGGCCTTTGAGTCATGTAAAAAAAAAAGTGTGTGTGTTATCTCACCTCTTGTTTTCGTAAGGAACTGTAGCTTGTTATTCAAAGAACTGGAGGAAGTGAGCAGTGTGCTGTGCCATCTATGCGCTGAGATGGCAAAGGATTTGGGGAAGCCAGACTGCACTGAGGAGAGGTTATGAATCTGCTCTCTCTCCAGTCTCCATGGTACAAAAGAATTGTAAATGGGGAAATGGAAGGCAAAGGAAGGGAAGTGTTTTCCCTGTCACTTTGTCTGTCTTCTCTCCTTTCTTCCTTTTCTGGATAATTTTGAAAGATCTAAAAAGGAACAGATTGTTAAATTCAGTATATTCTAGACATTTGTGTGCTTACAGTTCCCAAAACTTGACCAAGTTGTTTTGATTGGGACTTTCTAAATGATGTTTACTGTAGCTAATGATTCATCCACAGCTGTTACACTGAGTGGTACTGTATCCATTTATACATTTCATACAAAACAGACAAATTAAATTTGGCAGGGACTCCTTCTGTAGGAGCTCAAGATTTGTGAAGGATGAAAGAATCTTCTCTTTTTGGTGAAACAAAGGTAAGGCCATTTGACTTCTAGGAGTGTCTGTTTTTAATTTCTAATATTGTGGATTTGCTGTATCTACAATGAGTGAAGGAATAAAAGAAGTCTTTCTGTTCCTTTCCCCTCTGAGGCTGAGTAGAGGAATGGTTTCCAGTTGGCCTATGTGAAGGTGCCTTACCAAGCTCCCATTATGCTACAGTGCACACTGAGAACCTCCTGCTGGTGGGATCACAGCAAGCAGCCTGTGTGTGTAACCATCACAAGAAATTTAAGGGGGCCTGCAAGCAGGCCAGTGGGATTTTTACCACCTTGTTTTGACACTGATAAATTGCGGGACTCAAATTGTAATTCCATACTACAACATTTTGGAAAAACACAAATGTGTTTGCTGGGCATTATTGGAATAATGGCATGGAGCTTGTTAGTGTCAGAATTGCTGGAGTTTGTGCAGAAGGCTTTTTCCGTCCCCGTTTTTGCTGGTCAGTATGTGTGTTTTTAATCCTATTTTGAGACCAATGCCAGTCTCAATTTACTCATCTGGATTTGATATTTAGAATTCCACACTGTGTTCTGGGTTACCCATTCGTCCAACAGAGACAAGTCACTCTCTGCTTGTGAGTCTATTGAGACACTTTTAGGATTGGCTCTGAATCATACAGGAGGTTCTGCAGTCCCATGATACAAAGCGTGCACACTGGTTGTTGTACCTAGTTCAATTGTTTGGGAAAAAATCCACAGCACTTAATGGTTTGAAACTGAAGAGACTGAAAGGAAAAGTAGCCTTGACAAATGTGATTTTTAAATGCAAATTATTATTTTTTCCCTAATAGTAAGAATTACTGAATTTTAGTTCTTAACCCACAATAATTGTAATGAGCATAGCACTGTATTATTCCCAGTCATTGATAATATGCCCTAACATTAGTGATGAAGCTAATGTATTATCCTTCTGATTCATTACCCTTCAAATTAATCCTTTATTTCTTCTAATTTCATTTGCCTTCCTCTAGTAGGTGGTCTGTCTTTAGTGCATTGTATGCAGGAGTTATGCATAGAGAGAGATAGGCACGTTATAGATTTCTCAGTAAAGAATTATTTTGCTTTTCTAGGAATCATAGAATTATAGAATGGCCTGGGTTGAAAAAGACCGCAATGATCATCTTGTTTCAACCCCCCTGCTATGTGTGCAGGGTCACCAACGACCAGACCAGGCTGCTCAGAGCCACATCCAGCCTGGCCTTGAATTCTTCCAAGGGATGGGGCATCCACAGCCTCCTTGGGCAACCTGTTCCAGTGCATCACCATCCTCTGCGTGAAAAACTTCCTCCAAAACTTCCTAGGAAGGCCTGTTTTTCTTAGCAGAGGACTTGTAGTTAGATGCTTTTTGAGAGAGCCAGAACATTAGGAACATTAGAACAATCATCGCTCTGATTCAGCCATATTTTCAGAAACGTACAAAACTGAAATCACTACTCATCAAAGGTTTTTGTTGTGGCTCTTTGTTTTGTGTTTTCTCCTTTTTTTTCATTTTTCTTTTCCGTAAGTATTTCAGAAAAAAAGCATAGAGGTCAGAAATAACAGGAATGTGATTCAAGGATAAGTTAAAATCACAGTTACGGGATTGCATTTGGTAGGAGACCTTCATGAGAGACCCTCATTTAGATCTGTATGAGACATTACAGCCAATGTAAATATGAGTACAAGAGTATGTTCTGTGCAGAGCCCTCTTCTCACTGTTTAATGTGCATTCTTAGCAGAATAGCCTTTCTCTGGAGACTTTAGTAATTGCCATCAGTAGTTGAGAAACAGCACTCCCTGGTCTTGCATGGTTGTTTATTTTAATGCTTGCATATTTATTTCTCTCAAGCTTTGCGCAAAATGTTGTAGAGCTACAAGAAAACAGAAGCACAGATACAGGCAAACTTGTGAGGAATAGTCAAGCCAGCAGGGAACTTAAAATATTCAAATTGTAATGCTATCTGGCAGTTTTGAAATATTCTTAATGACTTGAACATAGTTTCTTATTTACAGTTATGTGCATTTTTGCACATGCCTCAAATGCTGTTAGCTGTGATTTTGAAGACTTCAGCTAAAAATATTTGATGCTGATTGTCAAAATACTTCTGAAGGACAGAGCCTTATTTTGCAGGACTTTGTTTTCTAAACAGATGTTTCCAGTTTTTGTAGTATTATTGATCTTCGTCCTAGCACTGCAGTTTGAACTGATGTAAATATGTTCAGATGACATATGTACGTGGGAAGCAGTTTTGTCAGGATGTCTCAAACATAATTGTTCTAGAGATGTGTATGACAGCAGGTCACTATTTAGCCATCAGTATTCATGGCTGAAGTGTATTTTAGAGCATAGATTTAATTTGACTTGACATGTGGCAGAAGACATCTGTTATCAGTTGTTTTTATCACTTCCCCCTACTTGTGTATTTTTAAAATAATAGAAAAATTGGGGTGAATGTATATTAAAACTTGTATTGTTATGCTGATTTCACAGAAATTTAATATAAGGTCTGGTTTTTTGTTTTTCTTTTTAAGAAATAGTAAAAATGAGTCTCTTTCTAGATAGTTGATTAGTTTGATCTTAATTCATGTGACCAATGCTGATAATTCTGTTTTCATTCTATCGGGCAAGCTTAAAGGTTGCCGTTTTCTGCATGGTTTTTTATTGCTTTAGTAGAGCACTGCCCTTATTACTTTTCTCCTATTTTTAGAGATAAGAGAACTGCTTAGAAACTTTCAACCTTAACTGGAGATATTTTTCATTTGGAGATGAGGAAGTTCCTGACCTGTGTCAGAATTTATCTGAGTAACAAGATAGTTTCCTCTAACCTCTGCACAAGTTGCATTATGAAAAAAAATAATCAGAATTCTAATACATGCATAATACAGTATTGGAATGCGGATAGAATCTCATCTTCAAGTCTCATCTGATTAAATTGGTTCCTGTTCATATACATATACCTCTGGATTTATCATAAATATTCTGTGTACATAACTGAGGAAGTAGACATGCATCATTCTTGCTCTGTATATGTTACAGTACTTCTGTTCATAGCATTGTGTACAGTTGGAGAGTGCCAAGTTGCACACCAGTTTGTATCTTCTTTCTGCTACAAGAATGCCAAAAAAAAAAAAAAAAGGCTAGAGATGGTTTGTTTCCAGACCAGAAAAAAAAAAAGCTTTCTTATTGATGTTAGACCAAGGAGTAAAAGCTCTCTAGATAATAATATATGAAATTGGGATTAGATACCCTTCAGTTTGTGAAACAGGGTGCTATTCAGGTTCAGACCCGTGCATCCATCGCACTATAGATTCATTCTCTTGAGCATCTGTGTTAACGCTATGGCAGAGGTGTGCAAATATTTTGGGATCTCTTCAGCCTGATCCATGATATTAGGTCTTCAGGAGGGTGTAGGTGACATTCTGTCTTACAGGTGTCTGTACTCTCCAGAAAACATTAATTTATGCACAGAGGAACCCATGCAGAGCAATTTGAGGTGGCTTTTTCTTTCCCTGCAGTGGGTCCAATACAGTATCCTATTGAAGCATTAATTAATTTCATGGTTTAAGTTGTAGAGGATTTTGTTGATATGGCCGTGCAGCCTGAGTTTACATCTGATGATCAGTGTAGGAGATACCTCATTATACAAGTATCCCAGGTTGTTTATATATCTTGCATTAGTGCTGCTCTGCTGACCTTTTAGTTCTGGAACTGATACAGCCCCCAGGGTTTCAGGCAATGTACATTCTCTGAATTCAATTGAGTTTAAAAACATATTTGTTCTAAGACATTATTTCCCACGAAGCCTGTGAGTAGAAAAGAAGATCAAGGTTTTATGAGATTGTGTTTATTCCCTTTCCTCCTCAGTGAGTCCAGTAGCTGAATAATTCCCAGCTGTGATGGAAGGGAAGTCCTCTAAAAAGAATGAGAATGGGGCACAAAGAAGCATCATAGCCACTTCGGACACTTTTGGATTTCTTTTTTCTGAAATCTGAAAATAGATGCTGGCAGGAGGTTTCACTTTCTCCTTCACTTTGGAGTTTGTAGGAGGAAAGGAACAAATGATGGATGGCAGCAGCTCAAATCTCCATACTAGCTAGCTGTACAGCACAGTGCTGGGCACTTGTCGTCAGTGTTGACAGCAGCAGAGATGGGGGTGGACAACTGATTACTAGAATAGCACGTACATCATCAGAAGGACATAGTCCACCAAATGTGGGAACTGTTCCTACTTTCTGAACTCCTTACTTTTAATAGAAATTGGCTGTACATTACCCATGGGGTTAAGCTGCTCTGTGTTCAAGCCATCCCTTTACCCTCCGTGTAGGAGAATGTCTGCGTTGCAAGGCATTTAATTTTCTTGCCTAATTAAACCAGAAGGAAAACTAATGATATTGGACAAACAAGAAGTTCTTCAGCAATTTACTGTATTTTAATTAAACGTGTAGAAATTCATCTTTATTTTATGGAACTGAATTTGTTCCTATCAGGAGTGATGTCTCGCTAGGTTACCATTCAAATCTAGCCCATATCAGCAGAGACTGGAAAGTAGCAGCTGGAAATTGAATTTAGTTTTTGCCCTTTGCTTTACTTCTACAGAATGCTGTCATCACTAAAGTAACTTGACACCTTTGTTGAAGTCTCAGTGGAAAGGCCAAACCACATTCTCTTGCACGATAGACTTCAAAGGCAGAGTTTATAGGCTAAGTAGGGTGGGTAATCTATACTGCTTTGTTCTCCCAGCTAAAGGAACGAACAAATAGGCTTTGAGATGATAACTTGCCATCTTTATAAGAAATCCACTGGATACATGTAAAATCCGTGGATTACACATTAAAAAAAGAGCCTACAGCTCTTTAATCTGATAGGTAATTCTGATTCCCGGCACAGTGCACAAGTAGACTATGAGCAAAGCTACACTGGAATGCTATAATTAATTATTTTTTCCCACAGAATGTATAGAGCATATTTCCTAGATTATTAACTGCCAAGTAATGTGACTCAAGGAAAAATTGCAGCCATATATGCAGAAATGTTGAGAAAGTTGAGAAGCAGCACTCAGCTGAAGAAATAATGCTATGTGGACTCGTGGATCTGACAGCACGTAGGATACTGAAATTCTTGTCCACAGTAAGGGCTAAAAACTTAGTTTTTTTGCTAGATTTCTTAAAATTCTGGCTGTTCAGTTCCTCATACATGACTGAAAAGATCTTTTTCTCCCATTTCGATTTTCTTTGCTGGAAATACCTGCACTGGTTTGGAGGTTTTCATTTTCATAAAAGTGATCTGTGATTGCATGTACTCTTCTGCTAATAAGTAGTTTTACAGTATATGCTGAAGTAATAGTAATAAATAAGTGCCTATAACTTTGTCTCAATGTGGATTTGTGCTTACTAAAAAACAAAATGCAAGTTTCATACAGTTGATGGTGGGGTAAGAAGAGGGAGACTCTGTGTTCAAACAGATCATTGTCATTAATTAGGCAATCATATAAAAGGAGAAATCAACGATGTCTACATTTGGGCTGACTGCTGTGCTCAGAAGACTGCACTACTTTAAAGACCATAATTATATGACTTTAGTACAGAGTATGATATCATATGGGCAGATGCTCCCCATGAATTATACCAGTAAGGATTTGGTATAAAACTTCCGTAGAAAAGTTCCTCCAAAGCACAGGAGAGCCCCATGGGTGCTGACTGATGCAGCTGCACCTGAAAGGCTCTTCTGTGCTTGTCTCTTCTCATTCATCTCCAGATGGAGGTGATTAGATTAACCAGTTCTAGCTGACAATGATGTGGTGAGACATGTTCAGAGTTTGCTTAGTGTTGCAGAGCAATCTAATGAAGACTCACTTTGACACCATCTACTGGGTTAAAAAAAGAGCACATTGAACTCCAGCCTGTCAAAGAAACAGCAGACTTAGAAGAATTTAAAGCATCAGCTGACAAATGGGAAAAGGGAACAAAACTTGAGACTAAGTTTGTTTAAAAGCTGCTGCTTTTGCCCATGAGAATGCATGCAGCTTTCTAGAATTATCTTTTCCAAACTACTGCTGCTTGACAGAATGATATGACGATTCCAGCATTTCATTGTGTCTGGCAAACTTCGTATTAATTATATTTGTTTGATTTAACATATTGTAAGTAACATTCTTCAAATGAGAAGGACATGAGTCAGATTTCAGGATGATACATTTTACTTAGATACCATTGGGATTTAAATGTCAGGCTTGTCTTTAATTTTCTCTTCTGTATATTTGGAAGGCTTTTGGCTGTTGATTTTTATACGCTAGCACTGAACAATAAGTTGACCACTGGAAAACTTGCTGTTGTTCAGTGACAAAAAACTCTTAGTATGTCATAGTTCTACGCACAGGGATGAGTTTGATTACATTGATTTAATACTTTCTTTTTTCTG
Source organism: Lagopus leucura (assembly GCF_019238085.1). Classification (NCBI taxonomy): domain Eukaryota; kingdom Metazoa; phylum Chordata; class Aves; order Galliformes; family Phasianidae; genus Lagopus; species Lagopus leucura. The sequence goes on from NW_024962264.1 coordinate 40,272,201, forward strand.
TTCTGTCTTTAGTTTTTATTGCTTACATCAGATAAGCTGGCAAACTGCTAACAGTAAAAAATATGAAGTTGACTATATGTGTAAACAAAACTCTCTGGTAATCTCAGCATATCTCAGTAAAAAGCCAGTGCTGTTGTCTCAGAAATAACATGCGAAAAGAAATACTGAAAATAGTGAAGAGAAAGTTCTGATAATAAAAATACATTTGCAGCAACAGTATTTATGCAGTACAGTATAGACTTGGCTTTTGAAATTCTGAAATTGGCTTTTTGAAATTTTGAAATCTTCTGTCAGCATGTTCTAACATAAAGTGAAGCACTTTTAATCATAGTTAAATGAGTTAGCCCTAAATTTAAAATTTCGTTGTTTACAGAACTCATACTGTCTTTTCTTGTAATCTGTGTCAAGGGTTTATTCAAGAACATCCTAAAGACCACAGGTCCTTTTGGCTTGGTCGTCTTACTGTTTATATGTAATTCCTTTGGCATATATAACGTAGCTTGAAGTAAGGGATCTGTGAGGATAATGAGGACACTTCCTCCTAGATTTTTGTTTTGAACACCATGTTGTTGTTATTTTTTGTGTTGTGTTTAATCCTTTGAAAAGTGTATTTGTTCAGTGATATAGATGCAGGTGATGATATTTGATAAGCATAATCTATTTCTCCTACACATTTCTTTTAAGGCAAGAAAAGGTAACTTTGAGATGTTTTTCCATTGCTAAAATTACATTCTTTAGATTTTAGCCTTTTTATTTTATTGTTGGGTGATTGTTTAAGATTTGGAGTCCGTAGAATGTAGTTCAAAGCTGTATGGAGAGCAACCCAGGGTAAGAAGCACGCGTATATCTTAGACTACATGGCCTTCAGAGGTCCCTTCCAACTCTAAGGGTTCTATATCATTTACATGACTTTCTTTTTGTTCTTCTTAGCATGAAATATTAATATATCTGCTACTGTTAGTTTAATTGTGTTGCTGTAGGCCCTTGACCTGCATTTTAGATGAGAAGATGAAAAAAAGAATTGGGTATTCAACTTCATCCTAGGTTCAAACAAGTGTTTTTAATGGCGTGTTCCACGGAATTAGTATTATACAAAATAACAAGCTTGGTGATTACAAGGTAAGTACTCTCTATAGATGGATTTTCTCAGATGTGTTTCTTGTGGTTATTATGTAGTAAGACAAATCCTTAAGGTGTTATATTTGTTTAAGAAGCAATTCTCTGCTTCTCTGGTGTTACATAATCTTAGGAAAGCTAGACTTCACAACAGAATTACCACTTAGAAGTTTGATATTTGTTTTGCAATCTATTCCATTGTGCAATTTTTAGAAAAAAAAAAAGCTTGAGTTGACATGCTGACATCACAAGAGCAAATTTAAGATGATAGACCATCTTGAGGACTTGCGTAATGAAGCTACAAACTGAAACCAGTCACAAGGTGGTAATGTTAGAAATGCAGCTTCTTTTTTGGTATATCTGAAATGTCAGCATTGTGAATTAATTTCTGACACAGTGTGCAGAGTGGTAGTTTTCCACATCAGAATAAATCCCAAAAGCCTCATCTGCAGAAGGAATCACTGTTTTGACATGCTTCTTTGTGTCTAGCTGCTTGGGAAGAGTGAGGCAGTACACATAACCAGTTGTGACAGAAGAAAACTAATGTAGCATGCATTATTAGCCTTGATAGCGTGATAAGTGTTTTCTCTTCCTAAGAAAGGCAAAGCTGAAAAAGTGTGGAAAACGTCCTGCTACTAAAACCACTTCTATGCACAGAGACTTGCTTGTCACAATGTTATTGTGTAATACCGCCATATTTAAGACACCAGCGTAGAGAAAATAATTCAAGCAACTGAGATATACAACAGCTCGTGTAGTTGGGAAGATTGGTCAGCAGCAGTTTGGTCTAAGATGTTGTTTTGAGTCATGTAATAATGCAGTACCAGGGAGTATTTCAAGATTCTTACTGCAGTTAAATACTGGTACATAATGTATTGCATCCATTTCCATATTATGTATATTTACTAGGAGCATTCAGCTTGTTCAGTATACAAAGTCTTTTTTTGATTGTTCACAGTAGTTTCCTTAGTTTTCTTAATTCCCAGTAAATACATAAGCGTGATCTTATGAGTTTTGCAGTAGCTGTAAAACCAAAGTGGATTTTTGTTTGTAAATCCATTTGCAGTTCATTAATCTGAAAGGCTTAGTATTGATGTAAAGGAATTTAAGTGTTGTTGCCTTTAAAAGATACTAGCTTTCTGAAAATTTTGTAAGAGGAAGATGATGGAGGTGGAGCAGATTGCCTCTGACTGAGCTCAGAGAGAAAAGTAGCCCATTGAGCTCATGCCCTGTTATTCAGCATTCTCACAAGCATTTATGTGAAAACGCTGAAAAAGCATTGCTTGATGTTTGACCAAGCTAGAAAGTTCACTCCTCATTCCTTCTTTCTCTGTTTCCTGTGATGTGTGGATCATTCTGTTGCAGGCTCAGTACTGATGTAAGAAGCAATACCTTCAAGAGCAGAGACCATCCCACAGTCCAAATTTGAGCAAAATTTACTCTTGAAAGCAAAAGAAAGCAAAGATTGGGGGACAGGTTAGTGATGATTAATATAGAAGTTACGGTTGATAATTAGATCTGACTTGGCCAAAACAAATGCAGCAGTAGGGCACCACGACTAGCACTGATTTTTCATTTAGCATGGAGAACTGAACGTAAGCTCTAAACTCTGAATGGAATGAATGATGCAAACATGAAGTTTGGTCACAAGCACTGAGGGCACAAAAGTGCAGTTTGTCTCCCCTTTTCCTTCCTTTCCCTAAATGTTAAGTCAGCCCAAAATTGCTCAGCTCACACTTATTTTTCACTCAATTGCTGTCATTATTTATAGCAATACTGAATTTAGCCCAGTTATTTTCACAAAAATTTCTTTCACTGGACCTTTTCCTTTCTGCAAAGTGGCTCAAATACAGTGCATCTTCAAATCTAGGTAGTGAAATTACCATGTTTAAAAGCTAGCATTATGTCAGAACAAGTTTGCAGTTGTATTGCATCTGATATAGTCTCCCATGGGGCCCAGGCAAGTGAAATAAAAATTTAGAGTCGAGCATTGACATCTCCAGGCAAGATATGAATTCTGATGGCCAAACCTATCAGATGTTGAGGTTATAATGTCTGTCTATGCTGTCAACCCGAAATTATATTTTTGCCCTTAGCCTGTTAAGTCTATCAAAAAAAATTGTGAAATAAATGGAAAAGCTTTGTATAGTTTGCTCCCATTTCTGATGTAGCTTATGGAATAGCTTATGGATTTAATTTCCTGAGAAATAATGCAGTGGGAAAGGTTGATAGGCCACGATGCATAATAATTTGGAATTAACATTCAGAATCATAACCACTTTCATGCTGTGCAGTTAAAAGCTACTTCCACTACACTTTTCCCAAAAATACGCTTCAGTCTGAAAAGACACACAGTCATTTTTCTTGTTTCAGAACCAAAGATAGTTGTCAAATACTTTTTATAACAATCTACTTTGAATGGGTTCTGGCTCTAAAAGACTCTTCAGTCTTCCTACTCCTCACAATGCTTGCCCTCACCTCCCTTCTTGTATTGGTTTCTGAGCTCATTGTATATTTGTTTTAGTGCTGAACTTCATTGAAAAATGGCAAAACCTCAGGGTGCTGCTTTTTTGAATTCGGGTAACTCCTAGCCATGAAATTCATTTGCTGGTTGATCTGCTCTCCTGGGCCAAAACATTGGAAATTTATTTTCACTGGATGTGATTTTGCAACAAAATGCTAAATTAATGCAGTGCTCTATTCTACTGGAATGATACTTAATACTATTTTCTGTACTTCCAGAGGAAAATGAATTGGAAACATGCTAGCAGCAAAACGCAGCTGCACTGCCCACAGTGTTCATTAATAGTAGAGCTCACTTGCATTGTCTAGGGGTCACAGCAGGCCTTGATGTGGCAGGTATTTGATGAGACTGATATCAGAAGTTTAGACAGCACTGTGAGAAAATGAAAACATGATTGCCAACTTTCACTGAGCTCATTTACAACCTGTCAGGCATGTTTTAATTTCTTGTGTTCAAAAACCTTGATTTGATGCAGAAGGCTGTTGGTCAAATGAATGTTGCTGTGTTCTGTGATGTTTGGAACAAGACAAATAGTATCCATTTAAATGAGGTTATAGTACCTAGTTTATTGGTAGCTGTAAACATGCTTGCTCCTGCAAAATGATGAGCCTCGATTCAGCAGAGATTCTCTGTCCCGAGTTCATTGCAGTACTGCAGTACAGACTACTGAAATGTAACACAACTCATGTAAAATGCATAAACTCGTGTCTAGCTGAATGCAGTGGGTTTGCAGAAGCATCTGTAACTCTGAACATGCTAAGCTGTTCTGATGGGACTTGGATATAAAAGCTTTTTGGATGATAGTGTTATTGAAAAGCTTTCCCCAGTTACGTCACGTTTGCTAATCTGTAACCATCTTAGTCTTTTCACAGATAGACAGCTGATAAGAACAAAACAAAACCTGATTTGAGTGTTTTACCTTAAAGATAACTCGAGAATTAAGAACCAAGCTTAGAGTATTAATCCACTGATTCTTATAAACGATGACATTGGAAGTGATATTTCTGCTTTATTCATTTTTAATTAGTGGAGAAAGCCAGGCCTGAGGAGTTTTAATGTTTTCTAGACTTTAAAAGGTGAAGAAGCAGAAACCACTATGTTATGACAGCACAGTGCTGGGAGGAGGAGTAGGAGTAGGAGTAGGAGTAGTAGTAGTGTTTTTGATTGCGTTATGACTTCTTGATCTACAGTGGAATCGTTTATGACTTATCCTGTGGATAAATAGCTGAGAATCAGACGGAAAGAACTTAGGTTTAAGCCATGAGTTCTTTTCTGATTAATATGAGCAAGTGAAGTCTGTAACACAAGATTTGTAGAGGAACATTGAAATGATGATTTGAGACCTCTGAGTAATGCCAGGAGCAGTACAGAGACTTTTCTTGTTTGAAACCCTGATTTCACAAACTGCCATCAATACGCTAAGGTAGAGATTCAAGGTAAGGAATGCGAGGGCAAAGCAATTAAAGTAGTTGTGTTTTGTTTGTATTTCCCTATGTCACTATACTAAAATAAGAAGTGAATAAGAAGTGAAGTTTTGTGGGAGCATGTGGCATAAAGTGATGGGCTTAGTACTGTGTATGAGACAGTTTGCAGTATGGTGAATTTTAGTGACCGAAAACTGCCGAGTTGACTGAAGTTACTCTATGGTTTTCCAACTGCTAAAAAGTTACTTTGTAATCCCAGTCCCAGTATAGTTTCTTCTCAAGAAGAGTTTGTCATGTGGATAGAACTGAAAAGTGCTGTTTGCATTTTTGTATTTTATTATTCAGAAACAGACAGAAGGATTCTCTGAACTTCTTTGAAGTTCAGAAGAATAAAATAGAAATTTGGTCAAGAATTTGACAGTTCTGTCAAGAAGAGCTTGTAGGGCAGCTGTATTATTATTTACAGATTGATAGTTGCTCGATGCAATTTACTTATGAAAGGAACAACTTTCAGGTCAGAATATTTGTATCAGCTAGAAGGGTGATAACTTTTCTTGGAAAAGGAGATGAACACTGAAACATCTTTTAAATAATTTTTAGTCATGATAAAAACAACAAGTATAGGTAAAGTTAGATAAAGCTTCTTTATCAGTCTTGGGCCAAGACTGATGCAAACCTCTCAGAGGTTTAAAGTGAATCCCTATGGTCGATGAGAGAAGGGATTAGGACTAGGGAAGGAAAAAAAGTGGAGGTTAGTAAGTAGAGGGAAACTGTATTTGGCTCAGGAAATCTCTTCATACAGAGAAAATAAAAGGTATGTTACCATATGTCGACTGTTGGAACATTGGATGGATCACTGATTTGACCCAGTATGCTCATAATAGTTTTCTAATGGAATCAAAAGGTTTAAGGCAGTTTTTTGCCCTGGGATTCCAGATGAGTTACTAAGTAGCATTAGTGTCTAATGTGTGTGGTAGTATCTTTCTAACAGAACAGCGCGCGGGGATCACATCAGCCTGTGTGGGAGCTGCAGCAGGAATTGGTATCAAACCCTATTCAGCACTGGCCATCAACTTTCTTGCTTTAGTGGAAAAGTGAGGTCAGACTCAGTGATATGCCACATTTCATGTGCTCTACTGGCAGAATTTGCTTGTGTTGTTTTAGCTTTATGAGAGTGATCACTCTTCAAACTAGAAAGAAGAGAAAATGAGAGACAGCTGTAGATTCACAACCTCTATGTTTACAGTTTCCCATGGTTACTGTTTCTGGCTGTGTTCTTCAGGTGCTGAATCAGTTCTCTAACGGGGCTGGTTTGCTGTCTTTTTTAAAATCTGTGGCTTTTCTCATTTGCATCCATACCAGAACAAGAAGTGAGAGATAACATTATAAGCAGTCAGCCTTTTGCTCAAGAAATGTTGGTACAAAGTTCCACTCACAGCATTATCTTCCTTTGAAAGACATTGTTTGTTATATTACAGCTATTGTGATTATACTTCACCATTATTTCTTCTTGTCTGCTATTTTTTATTAAACTGTCAGACACAGATTAGTAGAGCCTTCTTCGGATGGAATCTTTCTATTCTTCATCTCCTTTTGCTACTTATTTTATTGTTTGTTAATTTATCATGAAACTCATTGTTTGAGATCAGAAAACTCAATTTAAGCTCACATCTTTTAGTGTATTTCTTTCTTGTTGAGCTTATTTTAACAATTATTTCCTCCTTAAGGAAATGCGTGCATATAAATCATAAGGGTGAAAGCAATTAGAATAATTGCAGAAGTTGTTGTTATCAGTAGATGATAGAAGCTCTGTGAATTTCCATTACTTCTGCAGAATTCCGTTTTGAGTCTCATTATATCAAGGTTGCGATTTGCATTTTAATGGGGAAAGCATGAAACAGGGTCCAGTAACTCTTGAATTGCTATTTAACAGAGGGACGTTGTTCAGATTGTGGAGTACTTTATTTTAAAGAGTTGGTGGCAAAGCAATATGGATGCAAGTGTACGCTTCCTGTCACTGCAGAACATTAAGGATATATGTGTGCTTGACACATGCATGTGCCTCTAAAGCTTTACTATCTTTTCAACAGGTGTTTATTTGGGTTTTTTTGCAAACCTGGAGTAGACCACTCTGTAGTGTACAAAATACCTCAGCCCATGACAGAGGTGGAAAACAGCTTCCACTTCATGTCAAAGCAGCCATAGAGGCAGCTGGAGCATTCTGGAGAATGGTACCCTGGGAGCTACAATTTCCTCTCTCCTAAGCTCAAAATGAGGGAAGAGCTTATAACTCCCATTTCTTCTTTTAACAGCCCCCAAATTCTTCCCTGTAGGTTTCAGGCGTTGATGTTTTTCTGCCCTTATCTGGATTTTACTCTTCTTCAGATTGTAATCTTTTTTAGAGGAATGAGGCAGTTTCATTTTAGGGAAATGAGACAGACCTCATCATACACTGGCTTCAGGAGTACCATGTTAGTGTTCCACTATTGGGCCATAGCTGGGACTGTGCTGTATAGGAGCCTCAGTTGAGCTGATTTAGACGTTTCTAAGCAGGAGGGATGCTCCTGCATATCTGCAGGATGCATATCTGTAGTTACTTTGCATTGGTTTTGAAGTTCTGGGTGGTCTTAAATTAAACAAAACGAGAGTGCAGTAATGTCTGTTTTACGTCATAAGGGAGATAGTATTTGCAGTTTCTTTGAATGTAGGAAAAGTTATTTCTACTCTTGCTTCAGCTAGAATGCTGCTTTTCTTCCCAGTACACGATTTTTTCTAAAAGGGAATTCTGTGTATGTAATATAGCTTGATGTATAGACTGAATACAGTGAAAATCTGAGATCAGGAAAGAAAGTGTACAGAGCACTGAAGTGAGTTTTCTTGTCAAAATCTGTAAAAGAAGCTTCTGGAAACTAAATGTAAGACATGCACTTGGCTGTAGCCTTGAAACCTGCTGCCTGAGGAAGTACACGTGGGGATCTCATGGAGACATTGCATTTGTTTCTGTTTGTTTTCTCTATCAGAGAAAGTAATTGAGATAAAAATGTGTTTTTCACATAGAACAGAAAATCATAATGGCAGTGCAAACTTATCATCTATCTGGACTACAGTAAGGCCTTTGCCATGGTAGCCCACAACATCCTTCTCTCAAAATTTGAAAGATATGAATTTGATGCATTCGATGGACAAGGAATTGCCTGCAAGATCGAACTCAGAGAGTGGTGGTCGTTGGCTTAACGTCTGGATGGATATCAGTGATGAGTGGTGTCCACCAGGGGTCAGTGCTGGGACCAATACTGTTTAGTATCTTCATGAGTGACATCAACAGTGAGATTGAGTGCACCTGCTGCAAGTTTGCAGGTGACACCAAGCTGTGTCGTGCAGTGGACATGCCTGAGGTATGGAATGCCTTTGAGAGGGACTTAGTCAAGCTTGAGCGGGGGGCCCAGGAGCTATGTGCAAGGTCTGCATCTGGGTAGTGGCAAAACCCCACTACTAACAACAAGCTGGTGGATGAGAGAATAGAGTACAGCCCTGCTGAAATGGTCTTAGGGGTATTGGTGGATGGTTGATGGGAAGCTGGACAAGAGCCAGCACTGTGTCCTCACAGCCCAGAAAGCTAACCGAATCTGGGCTGCATCAAAAGATTCGTGGCCAGCAGGGTGAGGGAGGTGATCCTGCCCCTCGACTGCACTGGTGAGGCCTCACCTGGAGTACTGCATCCAGATGTGGAGTCCTCAGCACAGAAGAGAGAGACCTGTTGGAGTGCACCCAGAGGAGAGCCACACAAATGATCCAAGGATGGAATACCTTCCCTGCAAGGACAAGCTGAGAGAGCTGGAGCTCTTCAGCCTGGAGAAGAGAAGGCTGTGAGGTGAACAGATAGCAGTCTTTCAGTATCTAAAAGGGAGCCGCAAGAGAGAAGCGGACAAACTCTTTTAGCAGGGTCTGTGGTGATAGGACAAAGGGGAATGACTTCAAACTAAAAGAGGAGCTTTAGGTTGGATATAAGAAAAAATATTTTACAGTGAGAGTGATGTGGAGCAACAGGTTGCCCAGAGATGTGGTGGAAGCCCTGTCCCTGGAGACCTTCAAGGCTAAGCTGGACCAGCATTAGTATTCTCAATTTAATACAAACTTTAGACTTTCATGAGGCAGTTATCATCTTGAAATAAATTTCAAGGTACAAAATCATTATTTGAATATGTGCCCCGCAGTATGCAATACATGTTAGGAGATCTGTCACAAATATTCCACATTTCTAAGCTTTAATTATTGCTTAGAGAGCTTTCTTTTTTAGGCTTATATATTACCACTCCTTATGTTCCTGCTTTTAGGGTAAAAATTAATAACAATTGTAAGGTCCATTGCAGAACCACTGTTTTTTATTTCTTGATTTTTTTTTTAATGTTTTATTGAAATTTCATTATTGCTTCACAGTACTAAGTGAGGTGATTTTGGAAGTGTGGAAACACAGTTACAACAGATACAATGCAAGCAAGTGAAGTGCCCTAATATAAAAGCAATATAAATACAAAAAGGAATTTGTGCAATTGGTTTTGGAAAGAGAGTGGTCTTTGTTCTCAGTGTAGGCTAGGTTTCATTATTGATGTCATCCTATTGCCCTTTGTCATGTGATCGCCATGATGATGTCTGAGTATCTTGACTACATTTGGTAGGGAAACACATCCTGGCATTGCGCTGAGTTCCAGTCTGGCACACAGCTCCTGCTTACTTCAGTTACAGGTGTGCAGAACACAGTGCCTTGTGGCCCCTCCCTTGTGGGCAATAGATCAGTTTTGTGGGCCTGATTCTTTTCCCAGCGTAAAGACATCAGTGTCAAATATGGGACCTTTAACATGAGATTCTCTAACGGGGCAGATGCAGAAACAAACATACAGGCTGTATTTACAGAACAGGATAGACATGTTGCAGATGTCTCTTGGTCTGTGTTCCCAGGTAGGGTGTCTGGAAGGCTATGTGGTGAGAAACATGGGAAGGAAGCAGTTGTGCTTTCTGTCGATCCATTCTGTGGTCATTGGCAACAGTTTAATCAGATGATAAAAACTTTTTTCCAGCACAAAAGCTGCCTCTACAACAGCAATCTCAGAACAATTTCCTGGCTAAGCTTATTCTGTGTGCTTCCATCTATCTAACTATTTTAATTTGCTTTTGTGAATTTCTATCAGCTAGATTATTTTTTTTACTGTCTTGAAGCCAGAGTTTCCATGCTTTTGTTCAATGTCAGTAGACCTTTATCCTACAAGCATTTGTACTGTAAAATACAGAAATATAATGCTATCTAATGAAAATATGGCTGTGGGAGATGATTTACTCCTGCATTGAATGTATTCCCATTATTAAACCTTGCAAAACTACTGTGGCCCAGCTGCTTGCTAAATTCATTTGATTTTTCTGATATAAATTGACATTTGTATTTAAGGTCCTGATGTTATTTCCTCCTGAATTGTCTCCAAAATTGAGCTACCAGTGCTACAGAAGTGCCATCAAATTTCTTCTGAAGGAGTGGAAGTCTTTCCCTTAACTTATTTGGAAGCTGGGGCCAGAAGCAAGATTTATGGCAAAATCTTTATTGTACGTCTCCTACAAGTACCCTCTGTCTTTGTTTCATGAGTTATTCCATGCGCGTAGTTGGAGAAAAGGTAGCAATTTTGTGAGGAATGTGTGTTGTGAGGGTGGTATATCTGCAACATAAACTACCTTAGTGTTAATGGCCAACACTGTTCTGACTGGAAAGTAGTTGGGGAATGCAAAAACAAAGCAAGGCGGTATTTTGTATGGCATGTGTGAAATTCATGGCTGGCTGGTAGGGACATATGGAGGATTTTGAGAAGCATTATATCACATTTTATAACCACTAACAACCTGCCCAAGAACACAGATTGAGGCTGGAGCCTAGCGCTGATCAGATCTTGTACTGTAGACAGTTGTTTGCCCACAGGAATTGAGAAAGGGGGAAAGTTTTCCTCATTTTTTTCTGTTTCTTCATTCTCCATTTGTGGATGCTTAGGGAGTCTAGAGTAATTCAGCTGAGGCTGGGGGAATTAGTGTGGCTTAAAACTAACAACTGAAATATATGAATTAAGCCTATAACTTCAGGTTTTGGGGGAGGTGGAAAGAGGTCAGATCTGAGGAAATTTGAGAGGTTCTGTGTAAAATTATAATGGATTTGAGTTCTGATGGAAACAATGGAACTCATTCATACATCACTCATTCCTGGTGGATGACAGGTTGGCCATGAGCCAGCAGTGTGCCCTTGTGGCCAAGAGGGCCAATGGCATCCTGGGATGCATTAAAAAGAGCGTGGCCAGCAGGTCGAGGGAGGTGATCCTCCCCCTCTACTCTGCCCTGGTAAGGCCTCATCTGGAGTACTGCGTCCAGTTCTGGGCTCCCCAGTACAAAAAAGACAGGGATCTCTTGGAAAGAGTCCAGCGGAGGGCCTCAAAGATGGTGAAGGGCCTGGAGCATCTCTCCTATGAGGAAAGGCTGAGTGAACTGGGTCTGTTCAGCCTTGAGAAAAGAAGACTGAGAGGGGACCTGATCCGGGTCTATAAATATGTAAGGTGTGGTGGGCAGAATGGCGAGGCCAGACTGTTTTCAGTGGTGAGTGGAGACAGGACAAGGGGAAACGGCTGGAAACTGCAGCATAGGAAGTTCCGCACAAATGTGCACAAGAACCTTCTTTACAGTGAGGTGACGGAGCACTGGAACAGGCTGCCCAGGGAGGTGGTGGAGTCTCCTTCTCTGGAGATGTTCAAGACCTGCCTGGATGCCTACCTGTGCGACCTGATGTAGGGAACCTGCTTTGGCAGGGGGGTTGGACTCGATGATCTCTGGAGGTCCCTTCCAACCCCTACAATTCTGTGATTCTGTGATCACCTAGCAGCACAGTGTTAGTATGTTCCAGGTAGATTTCTGTACTTCACTACAGCAAAGAGCTGCCATATTAGCTCCATGTAAAACAAAATCTAATATTTCAAACCTGTTCTCCATCTTTGTCAGGCGCTGTTTTTTCTTCAGGTTCTATGCAGTATGGGACTTCTCATGTGTACTGGAAACTAAGTTTGCATCAAGGCATGCACCCCACTGGAAAGTGGTGCCTGGTTTATTTCTTGGCAGCCTCTATGCCTGTATTATTATAGAATGTCCTGGAGAGAAGAGGGAGAGTTTTTGCAGTGCCAGAAAGTGAAAATGAGAGGTCACTCAGTACAATTAAATGTATTTATTTAAATAGTGAGATATTTTTACAGAAAGTTGGCTATTGCCCCGGACAGATCATTTTTGAGTCTGAAACACACAGCAATAGTAACTAGGCAACGGATCAGCTGGTGGCACTTGAATCACTTGAGGGTGATGGAACAGTCCCCCAGGTGAAGGGGTTAGCACTCATGGGAAGTTGTAGTAGCCAGTCCCTACCCAGCTAGAGCACTAGAGAAAGGAACAGAGATCTGAGAAAAGTGAAACCAAGCAGTAGAAGTGTTGTAGAACACCGAAGCAGAGATGAGGTTATTCAGTAAGCAGGATGTAATCAAGGCCATACAGCACCTTGTGGAGATAGTGTCGTGGCTTGTATACTTCTCTTAGTGGGAAGTTACCCCCTTGCCTGTGCACCTCCCTTGATCTTTTCATTCCCGTTGTTTCCAGGTGTTTTACAAGAGTCATTGTTTCTCCAGATACTCTCAATTGCTTTTTCTTTGTGAACCTCACAGAAGAGATGAAAGACTTGTCCTCAGATGGGTCTGCTAAGTGTTGCAGAGTGGAGGCAAATTGTGCTGCTCCACTGATTTTTAAGAAATTGCTACATTTGTGAAGAACTGCTTGTATTTTAACAACTATTCACCTTCAGCCACAAATTGTAAGTGATTTCATAAATTGTGTGTACATACAAAACCCTCTTTCATGTGAAGAACATTAACTTATTTTCTGGATTTGTGTTATGAGAGTCATCTCTTTTGCCTAAAGAGGAGTCAAAGATGACAATACTTCGTGCTTTAATAATTTTACATCTAGAAAGTCTTTCCATGTAGGCCAAATGTTCTGTTCAAGTGGCAGTGTTGTGTGAATAAAGGTACAGTGATCAAGTATAAAACCATCATTTCAAATCTCTCTCTGCTTAACCTCCTTGGTGGATGTAAGCACACTGCTTTTCAGCGAGAATGAAGATTTTTTCCATTTCTGTTCAAACACTTCCGTATTTTTCTACAGCAGTTATTCTGATCTCAAAGTGATAGCATTTTGCATTCAAGAAATTGTAGTTAAAAAGAAAATGGCATGGGATTTCAAAATGCGAGGTTTTCCCTGTTTCTTTACAAATGCAAAGTTAAAAGCAATCTTGACAAGGTGTTTTTTTGTTTGTTTGTTTGTTGTTTTGTTTTTGTTTTTGCTTTTAAGTGCATGTGTATGGATTACCTGTACTTAAATTTTGTGGTATGTTCACTTTTTTGAAAATGCTTTTGAAGTATTGAGTTCTGCACTTAAACACTGAACGGTTCATAACTATGACATGTTTACTACTGTAAATAGAAGAGAATTAGGCTGCTAGACTCATTTGTCTTGCAATTCAGTGAAAGCCTGTTTGCATATATAGTATGGGAAGATTTGGGGGTGACTTGGGTTTTCCACTAGATGTGCTGATTTAGATGAACTGCTGCAATTACATTGTTTTAGAACACACAGCATGTTATTTCAGAGTATGTCTTAAAAAGAACAGTTTTATAAACTATGATACTTGTGCTCACGTGGATTAATTTGACAGAAAGCCACAATGGAAAACATAATGCATTCCTGCACTGTTTATAGCTGCTTTGTGAAACAAAAGGTGTATAAATGTAATTTCTTTGACCAGTTTTTCTGTACTGGCTGCAAAGGACATTGTCTGAAAATCCAGTCTGGTGACTGATCTTCTGGTAAATTGTTTAGATGGGAGACCTGCAAAGTATTAAACATGAGAAGAGAGAGCTCGTTCCATAGAATTTCTCTTTGTTGATCTTAATAAGTTTCTCTTCGTTACTTGTTTGAGTTTTAATCTGCTGCATGCAAAGTTTGGGCTTGAAGTTCGCATGGCAAAGAACCTGGCTGGTAGCTTGGGTTGCATGCTCCTGCATCGAGGACTCAAGGTCAAATTCTGTAAGCTGGCTGGAGGTGCAGGATTCTCTGAAGGAGCTCTTTCTGTGCTTGTACTTCAGGATTTTTCAAAGCTCTATTTTGCATGGATTTATATTTGTTTTTCTTTCATAGTAAAACCTATGTGAAGGCTGAACTTTTTTTTCCCCTAAACTGGAGTAGTTGCAGTCTTTTGTTATATGTGGCGATCAGATGTTTAAACCGCCAACAGAAAAAGAAATCTAAATGTCTTGAGTGGTTAAACAGACAAACGTACTGCGAAACAGAGTGAAATACAAAAATGCATGTGGAAGCTGTTCCTGAACCTAAATTGGGATGAACAGTAGTGGGCACTGTTTCAGCATGTGCACATGGGCTGCAATGAAAAACATAATATTTCTTTGAAATATTCTCTTCAAGTAGCCTTTCTTTCCCCTAAAAAAAAAAATCTGTTGTGTCAACTTTATAACTCCTTTGATCTGCTATGATGTAAAAGCATCTGTGAGTACTTTAGTACTTTAGCTTAGTACTTCAAGTACTAAGCCTGCCTTCCTTTAGAAACAGCGATGGTTTGTCACAGAAATAAGGTTATCATTCATCTTTTAAGATTTTGAGTCAATAAATAACTACACTGAGTTTCTACACTGGAAGACTGCTGAAGTATGAAACCTCAGTTCAGTCTCTTGTGTTTAATCTGTGGATATTACAGGGGAAGTTTGGTAGTCTGTATTCATCTGTTCTTACTGTCTTCCCTTACGCTTTTTATTGCCTCTTCTCTGCTCACTCACTTGAAAGACAAATCTAGGGCACAGAGGACCCCATAGTTTTCAGAACTGCGTAGTTGAACTTCATGGGAAAGAGGTATGGTTCTTTCATTACTTCTTTCTACTTTATCCTTGTATGGAGAAGGAAAATGATGTGAGGTTTGCATCCTCTCAGCTATGACTCCAGTTTCATGATTTGCTTTCTGGCAGCACATGTCGGGTTATCAGTCTCAGACAGATCTTAGGAAGAAGATCAAAAGCAAGAAAAAATGCTTGTGTTTCAGTTATTTTATCCTTCCTTCTTGATGTGCCAAACCACCATCATCATTAGTGAAATGTTTTTAGTGAAGTGTCAAAACTTTACTCATCTGCCTTTTTGCTGGAAAATGTAGGTACTGCTCATATTCCATCAGTATTTTCATCATGTCAGTTACACAAGGCGCTTCCATGACTGCAGAATCTGCTGTGTTCAAGGGAAGCCATCCCATCTGAATCAGAGGTGAAGAAATAATGAAATCAGTTGGGGTCGTCTTAGTACTCGTGAACTGTTCTTCATTTATTAAACTTGAGCTCCTAAATATGAACGCAGTAGTCTGTAACCACATGGGTAGGAGACACTGACAACAAGTAACCCACAGGACACTGAACTGCAGGCACAGCCAAGTGGTGAAGCTGTATCTGTACCTGCCATACTCAGTAAGACCCATGATCTGATGGTATCTCTTCCTGTGCAAGTTTTCAGTGATTTAGCTATAGTGTTCCACAATGTAGTAAGTTGATGAATTCATGTCTTGAACCCCAATATCTTGTTGGTCTTCCAAATCTTTAGCTCTTTTATCAGTCTACCCTATCTACCTAGATTCTGAGGCTAGAAATTGTGCAGAATGCTAAGACTTGGAGTGTTTGAATATTTTTAATATTGGTCATGTATCTCTCTTGCCCCACGTATGCTTAGGATGTTTTTTGGTATTTTGTGGTTCTACAGCACTCAACAGCACAATGGTTTGTCTGGTAGTTATGGGGAGATTAACCCTTCAAGTATAGTAGGCAGGAATGGAAGTACCCATATGTAATACAATTAGGTTATGGTGTTCTTCATCTTCTTCACACCACAATTTCTCTGCAATAGCATTGTCTTAATGGTGTCTTCTAAAGCTTTTGAATTTAAAAATGTGTTTAATTTTAAGGTTTCCCTTTTCATCCATTCCTGTTTCATCAGCAGAGTTCTATCTTTCAGTGATCCACAGTTGCCTGATGTGACAATAAATTACCTCTCTTCAGTATTAGTGATTATTTGAAAATAGCTTCCAACCTCCACTTCTAAACTTTTTCAGCATGTGCTGCTATGTGAAGTTGCATATATTTTGATTTCCTTCAGTGAAACATGAATAGCAAGAGCAGCCCATCGCAGAAATTGTGTCAGAGCTTATACGCACTATTAGGTTTTCATAAAAGGGAAACTCGCACTGTGACAGAGAAACAAGAAGACTAGGCAAAGACATTCAGCAGTCCAATGAAAAACAATACCAGAGTACTGTGGGGAAAGTCGATACAGTACCATGTCTGCCTTGCTTAGTTATTGTTGCCTGCCAGGATTACCATGTCTAATAGGAGGCCTCTTGTGATGACTGACCTTGATGTGATAGCTGGTGGCTGTGGTAGAGTCCATTTGCCAGGAACTTGTAGAGCAGTTTTTATAGGTGCATTTTATAGACCTCTGGGTTCAAAAATTCCTCCTGCCTTGCTAGATGTCTTTTCACACACACACACACACACACACACACACACACACACACACACACAC